>NW_022680816.1:0-70112 GCF_009764315.1 Trachypithecus francoisi
AGACTGGGTTAATTTATAAAGAAAAAGGTTTATTTGGCTCATAGTTCGGCAGGCTGTACAGGAAGCACAGCGTCCACATCTGTCTCTGAGGAGGGCCTCAGGCTGCTTATAACCATGGTGGAAGGCGAAGGGGAGCCAGCATGTCACATGAAGAGAGGGAACAAGTGAGAGAGGGGGGAGATGCCAGATTCTTTAAACAATCAGATCCCACCTGAACTAACCTGAATTAACAGATCAAGAGCTCACTCATTACTGGCAGGGATGGCACCAAGTCATTTATGAGGGATCCATCCCATTAATCAAAACACCTCCAACTAGGCCCCACCTCCAACATGAGAGGTCACATTTCAACATGAGATTTGGAGGGGACAAATAATATCCAAACCATATCAGTTACTCTCGTTGAAACATATAAATTCATTCATGTTCAGTGCTGTTCAGTTATACATTGTGCACTGAGTCTCGTATAAGGGCTCAGTGACAGATTTGCCTTAGAATTGAAGATAAAAATTCTAAATGTGGTGTATTAATATGCCACAGTTTATTAAACCATGCCCCTACTGCTAGACACCTGGGTCTTTTAAATTCACTACATTTACAAAATGTTTGAGTCACATCTGGGGAAATGTTAAATTAGTCAAATGCCAAATTAGGTACACTCAGGTTATTTTGTAAAGCCTTTAAGGTGCTCTACAGCAAGCTGCTTAAAATAGAAACTGACAGTACTGAACTATAGTATACAAGGAGGAAGTAAATTTACAGTCCTCCTAGACTTTCTGTTATTGTAATCAAGCATTACATGGTGCTCTGAGTTTCTTGATAACTGAAACAAAAAGGAAGTATTGTGTGCTATTTAATCTCATCATCTGATAGAAGGAATAACCAGTTAAAGAAATAAATGTTTGCTTAATCCTAAATTCTCAGACATAGTCGTCAGATGGCCCTTATCCATCAGTCAATCAGCAAAAAAAAGATAACATCTTTAACAACCAGTATATAGAAAATGCACAAGGCAGGCTGGGCACAGTGGCTCACACCTATAATCCCAACACTTTGGGAGACTGAGGCAGGCGGATCACCTGAGGTCGGGAGCTCAGGACCAGCCTGACCAACATGGAGAAACCCCGTCTCTACTAAAAATGCAAAATTAGCCGTGCGTGGTGGCGCATGCCTGTAATCCCAGCTACTCAGGAGGCTGAGGCAGGAGAATCGCTCAAACCCAGGAGGCGGAGGTTGCAGTGAGCCGAGATCACACCATTACACTTCAGCCTGGGCAACAAGAGTGAAACTCCATCTAAAAAAGAAAAAAAAAATGTACAAGGCTTCTGCAGGAGAATTATTCCTGTTGACCTTTAGCAAGCAGAGGACTTAACATTAAAAGTTTTCTGCAGAGGGTCAAGTTAGTGCCCTAGGTTCATGTCAACATGTAGGTCCTGCCATAAGAGAGTATCCATGAGGACCTGACCACTCCAGGAAAGCCGATCTCCTCCAGAGCCTGGTGACTTTCCTATGGTTCGGTACTTTCAGAGACCACACTATTAGTGACTCTAGTATGATTAGAGGATTTTCCTCTCCCCTCTTAATTAACTTGAGGTTTCAAAACGTTTTCGAGAAGTGAAAAGATACTAGTTATTTCTGTGGGGTTTTTTTCATGACTGTAAAACACCCAAATATAGTATCTTCCTTTTCATTTTTACTCATAGTTGGTAGTTATTTTTCCTAAACCACAGTTACAATACTCTGCCTCAATATACTACACCCAATGTTTTCTGCTTCTTTCTATTCCTCTAAGTAATGTGCCCCAGTCAGAAAAAGTACATTTTAGTATGCTAATAGTTTTAAATCAGCCAGTGTAGTCTAAGAACTACTTATTGGGCACCCACTTTGTACTAGGGGTTTTACTTACAATATTACCTCTTAATTTTCACCACAACTTTATCAAGTAGGGATTATTAACACCACTTTACAGTTAAAAAAAAAAAAAAAAAAACTGGATCTTCAAGAGTAAGTAACTTGCCTAAGACCACACAGCTGGTAAACTGTAGAAGTAGGATTTCACTTGCATACTTCCAATTCCAAAGCCAGAGTTCTTTCTGCTATTTCCTAATGTCTCCCAGATGACAAGTAAATTACGGATATTTGGCTCAGCTTTGTAAATAATATATATGTCTACTATGTTGAAGCCCCAAACCTTCCCTCAACACAGGATGCTCTATATAATCTGGCCATAACGAAGCCCCTCCTCAAATTTTATTTCCTACTGAACTCTACAAGGACCCCATCTCCACTCCAATCTAATTTGGCAGGTTTCACTACTGCCTCCATACTTATAGATAACACATATATTTTTTGAGATCCTCAACAAATATTTTTTGAGATCCTACTATGTCCCAGGCACCGTTCTAGTGTTTAGAGATACATGTCAGTGAACGAAACAAATAGAAATTCCTGCTCTCCTGGAACTTTGTTGTATTTCTAATAAGGGAAGAAACATAAGAAACAAAATAAGTAAATTACATGGTATGTTACAATATGGTAGGTGCTGTGGCTAAAAATAAGGGAGGGGAAGGGTTAAGGAGTGTAGTGAGGAGTAGAGGATTGTGAGTTTAGAAAGAACCAATAGAAATTCTGGAAAAGAAAAACATGACCTTAGCATTTTTATTTCATTTTCAAGTTCAACAGCAGACTAGACACAGTAAAGAGAGAACTGGCAACTAGAAGTAAATTTGTTAAAGAGATTCATTCATCAAGCAAATTATTAATTATTAATAGGATTCCCTATTATAAAATGGTGCTGGGAAAACTGGCTAGCCATATGTAGAAAGTTGAAACTGCATCCCTTCCTTACACCTTATACAATTAATTCAAAATGGATTAAAGACTTAAATGTTAGACCTAAAACCATAAAAACCTTAGAAGAAAACCTAGGTAGTACCATTCAGGACATAGGCATGGGCAAGGAATTAATGACTAAAACACCAAAACCAATGGCAACAAAAGCCAACATTGACAAATGGGATCTAATTAAACTAAAGAGCTTCTGCACAGCAAAAGAAACTACTATCAGAGTGAACAGGCAACCTACAGAATGGAGAAAATTTTTACAATCTACCCATCTGACAAAGGGCTAATATCCAGAATCTACAAAGAACTCAAACAAATTTACAAGAAAAAATCAACAAAACCCATCAAAAAGTGGGCAAAGGATATGAACAGACACTTCTCAAAAGAAGACATGGATGCAGCCAACAGACACATGAAGAAATGCTCATCATCACTGGCCATCAGAGAAATGCAAAACAAAATCACAATGAGATACCATCTCACATCAGTTAGAATGGTGATCATTAAAAAGTCAGGAAACAACAGGTGCTGGAGAGGATGTGGAGAAACAGGAACACTTTTACACTGTTGGTGGGACTGTAAACTAGTTCAACCATTGTGGAAGATAGTGTGGCGATTCCTCAAGGATCTAGAACTAGAAATACCATTTGACCCAGCCATCCCATTACTGGGTATATACCCAAAGGATTATAAATCATGCTGCTATAAAGACACATGCACACATATGTTTATTGTGGCACTATTCACAATAGCAAAGACTTGGAATCAACCCAAATGTCCATCAGTGACAGGCTGGATTAAGAAAATGTGGCACATATACACCATGGATACTATGCAGCCATAAAACAGGATGAATTCATATCCTTTGTAGGGACATGGATGTAGCTGGAAACCATCATTCTGAGCAAACTATCAAAGGACAGAAAACCAAACACCGCATGTTCTCACTCATAGGTGGGACTGAACAATGGGAACACTTGGACACAGGGTGGGGAACATCACATACTGGGGCCTGTCATGGGTTGGGGGTAGGGGAGAGGGATAGCATTAGGAGATATACCTAATGTAAATGACGAGTTAATGGGTGCAGCACACCAACATGGCACATGTATACATATGTAACAAACCTGTATGTTGTGCACATGTACCCTAGAACTTAAGGTATAGTAAAAATATTTATCCAACTAAAATGGGTTAAACTAAAAACACAAATCCAATTAATATATGAGCATAATAAATAAAAGAGCACAATAAATAAAAATAATAATTTTAAAGTTGTTTGAGGAAAACCATAGAAAATAAGCTTAAAACTCTGTGCTTCTTGCTGACAAGAACAAAATGGAAAACACTAGAACAAACATAGGTTTCCTACTCTAGCTCAAGGTTCGATAACTCAAAAAAATATTTTGTTGGTCTTGTGCTCTAAGAAGAAACTATCTCAGGGTTTTGTGGAAATTAGGGGAGGGGGCCACGAAGGTCAATAGCCTTAATAACATTTTTCTCCTAAATGTGAAGGCATTCATATATGAGTAGCTCTAAGGGAAAACTAAAGACATAAAGTTAGTTTGGCTCGATAAGGGCAATTCCAGGAGTGAAAGGCTGAAGGGCAAAATAACATGGTCTAATCTTTCAATTCCTGATGTTTTGACTTAAATTATTTTTTGAGAAACTAGTAATATATTACTTAAGAATATTCCTCTCTCACATACCAAAATTTTCAGCCAGCCTTCTGACAAGAACAAGATGAACAACAAATATGATTAAGGTCATTACTGAGGACCTCAATAGCTGGTAATATAAAAGATCTATAGGCTACAGCTTCCAGGTATATTGGTTGTAATGATACTTGTTAAGAAAAAGAAATCAAAGATCTTCACTTGCATATTCTTGTCTGCTGAAGAGAAGTTCTATAATCACAGACAAGATTTCCCACAGAAAGCAACTCTGGTTCTAGGACTTGAGCAATTATTTGATTCAAGGACAAAAATTTAGTGCCACTGGGTAGCACCTCATCACCCCCACATCTTGTCCTTTCCCACTCCTGCCAACTCTACTTCTCAAGCATTTTCCTGGTCACCTCCTCTTCTCCTTATTATCGTTACTCTGGTTCAAGCTCCCTGACTGGATTTCTGCAATCGTTTCTTTAACTATCCCCCCTGCTTCTCCCCTGATTCCCCAATCATTCCTTCTCCATCAGCCATCAGACTAATTTCTCTGAATCACAAATGAGGCTAATCATGCCATGGCCCTGCTTAAAATTATTGAGCAGCTTCATCATCCATGGGGAAAAAAAATCCAAGCTCCTTAACATGGCATTCAAGGCCCACAAAGCACTGGCATCTGCCAATTTCGCTTCCCACTGCCATCTGCCCCTACACATAAACATTCATATTCAACTCCTCAGAATTCCCCACATACACCTTGTATCCTCCTCTACCTGGCATTATCATCCTCCAAGACCTCTCTCACAGCCGTGGCAGAGAAGAGAAAAGAAGGGGACCCTAGTTGATGGAACTGATCATCCAAATAACCCCCGAGGATCACTGAGATGATATAGCAAAGCAAAATCACCTACGTTTTAGACTGCCAAGACTATATCCTGAATTTCCAGAATAAAACCTCTCAAAAAAGTGATAAAGGATCACATGAGTGGATGTTAACGGTGAGGTCTCACAGTACAACAAAATCCAAACTTAAGAACAAACAGGCTGAACAAAGGACTTCAAATCAGCATGCCCACAGAAGGATCACCTCTGGTCCTTATACATATAACTATATTAATCTGACTGCAATTATCTTTATGGTCATTTTTGAAAATACAATTTGTGTAATCCCAGCACTTTGGGAGGCCGAGACGGGTGGATCGCGAGGTCAGGAGATCGAGACCATCCTGGCTACACGGCGAAACCCGTCTCTACTAAAAAATAGAAAAAACTAGCCGGGCGAGTTGGCGGGCGCCTGTAGTCCCAGCTACTCGGGAGGCTGAGGCAGGAGAATGGCGTAAACCCGGGAGGCGGAGCTTGCAGTGAGCTGAGATCCGGCCACTGCACTCCAGCCTGGGCGACTGCGAGACTCCGTCTCAAAAAAAAAAAAAAAAAAAAAAAAGAAAATACAATTTGATTTGAGGTGATCTTATAAAATTTCAGGGGATAATTCTTATTCTTAATAAAGTTTAATATAATAGTCTGCTGAAATTCAAGTGTTCCAATAGGTATGGTTCTTTCCACTTCTAAAATTAAATCACTTAATGAGAATTGCCAGAAACAGACTTCATTAGTACTTATCCACAATGGTAGAGAACACACAAGATACATTTGCACTGTTCTATTGTTATAAGCCAGTAGAAGAGTGGAATTTTCAAAGATGCAAATAGTTCCCCTCGGTCATATTACCCTGGATAGAAATTAGAGCTGCAAGCTAATAGGAGTCTGAGGGACAAGGGCATGCTCCTCAGCCTGTGGTTTCTCTGGCTTCCAAAGCTAGAAGCAAATTATTCTTTTTGTTGTTGTTGTTCTTCCAATCTATCTATTAAGCTTCCAAGAAATAAACACGTTTGCTTCAAAATTCAATTTCCTGTGGGGTTATCTTCAGATGCTACATGGGTTTATTAGAATTAATCACAACACAGCACGGCTTCCAAAGTGAAGGCCCAGGGTTGACAAAATACCCTCCCTATCAGAGCCATCAACCCACCAAAGGCTATGGGGACTCTCTTGCAAACAATATTTGAGCAATCTCGAGGAATACAAGCAAAGGCCTTGCCTTTTTCAACTTCAGTCTAGAGCAGGTAGGGAGGGGTAGACCATAAATAAGTAAACAAAGAGAAAAGATGATTACGTATTGTGCTAAGTGCAGTTAGTGAAGGCAGTCGGCGATGTTTGCTAGCAAGATGTATTTTTTTTTCCATTTTGCTTCCCACATCTGCAATCAACATATAACTTCACGGTATGAACTATTAAACACATAGACACTAGAACAAACGTGAGTTTCCTATTCTAGTTCAAGGCTTGATAAGTTAAAAATCTATTTTGATGGTCCTGGGCTCTAAAAAACCACTCTTTCTCTCTGTGTGTGTGTGTGTGTGTGTGTGTGTGTGTGTGTGTGTGTGTCTGTGTGTGTAGTGGCGAGTAGTGAGTACTAGGGGTCAACAGCCTTAATAGCATGTTGCCCCCAAATGCAAAGGTGTTCCACATATAAGTAGCTATGAATGTGGGTTTCAAAACAAAAGCCTTAACTTAGAGTTTTATTATGTTTTAAAATCATCACTGTCTTAATGTGTAAACACCTGTTAAAGTCCTCTTAATAAGGGATAAATGCCTGTTTATGGCTTTTTGAAAATATAAACACAAGGATCCATAGCTTTTTTTAAAAAGACTTTGTTTCTGTGACAATGTTTGTTAATCAAGCTAACTGAGTTACTTGCAGAAAAATGGAGAATAGAGAGTGATAGAGAGTTCTTCATGTACAAGTAAGCACTGTTGCTCCAAATACCTTAGTTACCTGAATTATTCTAAGGTTATTTGTAAAAACTAAAATTCCATGAGGCAGAGAATGACTTTTATCAAGCCCATTTATGATATTCGATTTCTGTATTACACATAAAGAATTGGACTATTAAAGAAAGTAACCAAATGAGAGATGGATGTTTAAAAATAACATTAAATGAGTGATTTGAGAGCTCCAAAACTTTATGTGACTAAGTTATTTCTTCTCTGTGCCTGCAGGTCATTTTCACACTGGGATTGCAATTTATTAGATGCCATACACAAGTTCTATTGTGGGCTCCAAGCAGAGGTACAGGGAAAACCTCCAGAAGATTCTTCCTTAGTAAGCAGCAGGTAACGTTCTGTAATTTTAGGCCGCCACACAGAACCAATTGTCACTCACAGCTTCTGTCACAGAGTGGGATGTGTCACGCTTCATTTGGTACAAAACATGACGATGAAAAAAACAACTTGATGAACCTATTTTAGCAGCCTCTGTTCAGCCAGCAGTGTGAGGAGCTGGAGTACTGTGACAAAGCATTAGACTCCTTACAATACCAACCTAGAAACCAAATCACTACTTTGTAGCAAGAAATGAAAATCATGATGAAAAAGCTACAGTTGGTCTCCCCACCCAGCAAAGGAAATATGGACAAAATATAATCACCACCACACATAACAGATGGACTTCATGTAAGGATTAATATAATGATTCACGTATATAAGGCTCATCTTCAAAAAGGAATGATTTGCTTCCTTTGCCATGACTAATGTGCCTGGGTGGGGCAGCCCGTGGTATAATTGACAATAAGATTTCTTCAAACAGAAAAAAAAAAAGAAAGAAAAGAAAAGAAAAAAGAAAGCAAAAGCAAAAACACCACCACAAAGCAATGTCTGAATCCCAGAGAGCCCCAAATGCACACTCATTGCTCAGACTTGCCTGGGTTTCCTTCCAAAGAAAATTTACTCACTCTCTCATGGAAAGGCAAAGAAGGAGACTGCAGGAGCATCAAAGCCATGGACCCTGTCAACGATGCCAAGAGCAGGGGGAAATACACCTTCCAACCCCAAGAATTTTGGAGAGGGCGCTGTCTCAGTAGCAAGGGGGTGTCAACAAATGTGATATGAGGCCCTAAAACCACAGCATAGGGCTTCCTTGGTATGCAGGACAGGGGTACAAACCAAAGGGCAGGCGCTATATTCACCCACACACACCATAAGGAATCCACGCTTCCTGGAAACTGCCCAGTGATGTCACCCTGTGCAGCTGTAACCTGTGTGAGTGTTCTGACTCAGTCATCAACAATGACATTTTGGCTGGGCACAGTGGCTGATGCCTGTAATCCCAGCACTTTGGGAGGCTGAGGCGGGTGGATCACTTCAGGTCAGGAGTTCAAGGCCAGCCTGGCCAACATGGTGAAACCTCAGCTCTACTAAAAGTACAAAAAATAGCTGGGTGTGATGGCACATGCCTGCAGTCCCAGTTACTTGGGAGGCTGAGGCAGGAGAATTGCTTGAACCCAGGAGGCAGAGGTTGTAGTGAGCTGAGATCACACCACTGCACTCCAGCCTGGGCAACAGAGTGAGACTCCCTCTCAAAACAACAACAATAGCAACAAACAATGACATTTTAAAAATGATTAATTCCACTTCTCTTTTTTTTGAAGCAGTTGCTTTTTTATTGTTAACATTCCCGCATATGAGAATAGCCCATTGTGGTTAACAAGGTACTTATGACCATTATCTCAATTATTCCTCACAAAAGCTCTATGAGATTAGCATGATTTTACTAACAAGGAAACAGAAGTTTAGAGAAGTTGAATAGACTACTCAGTAGTTAGTAAATGGCAGACCCAGGGCCCAAGCCCAGATTGTCCCTTGCTCTTTCCTCACAATGGTTAATTTGGTTTCTATAGTGGAGTTATAGGCTGAAACGACATTAAAATTCTATTAAATTTGGTTTCCACAGTAGAGGTTTTAAGCTGAAGTGATATTATTAAAACTATATCCTTTTGAAAAATATTTATTGAGTATAAATAAATGTCCTATACACTAAATATCAAGAAATATTCATTATTGATTACAAGTCAAGATGTAATACTGAGGGAACCATAGAATCAAAATACCCACTCATGATACAATAGTGGCAATTCCATTCCAATATTGTACACAGAAATGATTTGTTCACAAGACACAACAAAACCCATCAAAAAGGCCATCACTTTAACCAACCTATATACCACAATAGAAAACGATTCTGAATCATAATATGAACAGCTCCAATAATCTCATCTTTGTCTTACCAATTTATCAGGTCATTTTGAGACTGTAGAGTTCACTGTCATAGATTTTTAACATTCCATTTCAAAGTATTACTAATGAATGAAAACAAATCATACAAGACAAAGATACTTTTAAACTAAGTGCAATTTTCATAAGAAAAAAAGGAATCAAATTTTAGTACAAAAAAAAACATTTCCCAAGCAATGAGTCTCTTAACGGAAAAAATCAAAGAGCAATGTAATTAAACTTTCCTTCAAAGAAAGGAAAGAAACATAAATCTGTTATGGTAAATTTGGAAAGATAATATTTCCTAGTCCCATAATATGTGTTTGTTTTAAAGATATACTTGAATGATGCTGATCTATGAAGCAGGGATCTGTGGCAATCCAAATTCATCCACCAGAAGAACTTCATCCTTGCTTTTGTGTCAGTGGGAACACCTTCCGGAATTGCAGGCCATCTTCATCCAGTTCTGGGGTGCCATAACTGCGACTCAGTGCTTCTTGGATTTCTTTTTTTTTTTTTTTTTTTTTTTTTTTTTTTTTTTTTTTTTGAGACGGAGTCTCGCTCTGTCGCCCAGGCTGGAGTGCAGTGGCCGGATCTCAGCTCACTGCAAGCTCCGCCTCCCGGGTTCACGCCATTCTCCTGCCTCAGCCTCCCGAGTAGCTGGGACTACAGGCGCCCACCACCTCGCCCGGCTAGTTTTTTTGTATTTTTTAGTAGAGACGGGGTTTCACCGTGTTAGTCAGGATGGTCTCGATCTCCTGACCTCGTGATCCGCCCGTCTCGGCCTCCCAAAGTGCTGGGATTACAGGCTTGAGCCACCGCGCCCGGCGTTTCTTGGATTTCATTTGCATCTTCCATCATATCCTCTAGGTGGTTTTGTAAATCCTCAATCTGGTCGATTTTCACTTGCTTGTATGCCTTCTTCATTTCCTTTACTCCCAGTTTCATAGCATCAACCGTGGTCTTGGTGTCCTTCAATGACCGGATGGTATAATTGGCTTGTTACATGTTGAATGGCTGTTGTTCAAGATTGCTCTGCTGCTGCTCATACATCCACTTTTACTTTAAAACTTGCAAGGCTTTCTGCTTAACCATATTCTTTGCAGGACCCTCTCTCATCTTCTTGATCTGATCCTTATACTTTACTAGCTCAGCATCCAATCGAGAAATCTTCTTGTCAATGGATTCTGCCCTGCTGTCCACCGTGCCAATGCAGTCAGTCAGGCTGGGCGGTGGAGCCTTGGGGTTCGCTTTTCCAAAGAACTGGTTGATCTTGAGCAGCCGCAAAGAAACCCAAACACTGGAGCAAAACCATAAACCACTTATTTCTTATGAGGAAGAATTGGGAAGAGAAGCTATAGGAATCAGAAGGGTTCAGAACAGGGAGTTTAGAGGCAGACTGCCTGGATTTAAAGCTCAGCTTCACCATTTACTAAGCTATGTGACCCGGGCAAGTCACTCAACTTCTTTGTGCCTCAATTTTCTCATCAGGAAACTATAAATGGTATTGTTAGAAGAATTAAATGAGTTAATATTTATAAAATGTCTGGAATGGGCCAGGAGCCATGGCTTACTCCTGCAATCTTAGCACTTTGGGAGGCCGAAGTTGGGAGGATCATTTGAGCCCAGGATGTTGGGGCTACTGTGAGCCATGATCACACTACTGCACTGCAGCCTGGATAACAGAGCAAGACCGTCTCAAAAACAAAATAATAAAAATAAATAAAATGCCTGGAATGCTGCCTGGCATATATAAGCACTGCTAAATTTTGTCATTTAAAATAAAAACTTTCAAAATGTTTAAATAGCTAAGAAGAGCTCCTGGCCCCATTCAGACCTCTCACCAGAGCTATAGTTGGAAGTTCTGTTCTTCCTTCTTCCCCAGACCATGTGCCAGAACTGCTGACAGGACTCTCAGTGCCTGTCCTGAAGGCAGATGATCCTCCCTATTCTCACCTTATCATTGCTCTAACCCTCATTCAGATCCCCCACAACCCCAAACAAGTCCAGCTAGCCCAGTTCGTAATGCTAACCTTCCATTTCAAGGTGTCAGTGCAGTGGCACAGCTATGGTGATGAGATCAAAGCGGCAACCAGAGTCCCAAGACACACACTGGTTTCCATTTAATACAATATTTACTTACCTTTATATTAGGACACAGGAGAGGAAACCCATCAGGGACTGCAGCTTCATCTCAATGGGAGGCATGGCAGCTACCCAAGTCTACAGTTACTTCTGCCCCTCATCCACACAGGTCACATATGATTGCCACAGATGATGGGCAAGATGTTTGTGGATTTTGTTTGTTTGTTTTGAGACAGAGGCCTGCTCTGTCGCCCAGGCTGGAGTGCAGTGGCATGATCTTGGCTCACTGCAAGCTCCGCCTCCCGGGTTCACACCATTCTCCTGCCTCAGACTCCCGAGTAGCTGGGACTATAGGCGCCTGCCACATGCCCAGCTAATTTTTTGTATTTTTAGTAGAGACGGGGTTTCACTGTGTTAGCCAGGATGGTCTCAAACTCCTGACCTCGTGATCCACCCACCTCGACCTCCCAAAGTGCTGGGATTACAGGCGTGAGCCACCGCTCCCGGCCTTGTTTGTGGATTTTGTTGATGAAGAAAACCACAGCCCCTTTTCCTGTCAATCTTTTATACCACCCTCAGGCATGCCAAATGTCCCCATGCCAATCTACAGTTTCCCAGTGGAGGGGCAGCTCCATGTGACAACCAAGGCAGGCACAACATCCCCCAATTATCTTAACTCTTACTGTTTTCAATGACATAGAGCATAGGAGGCCAGGGTCACTCCTAGGTAGGCCTAAATCAGCCCAAGCCTTCACTCATGAATGCCAATTCACTTTTTAATGGAAAGAAGCCTTGGGCCCCACAAGGGCAATCAAGGTCCCCCACAATCTATTGCCTGAATATGTTTCCTGTCTCATCTCCTACAACTGATCCCCACATACCCTAAACTCAGCCACACAGCCTGCCTCACCCTTTGGCTCACTGTGCACAGTTGTGTTCCACTCAAGAGTGTCAACTCAGGGGCAGAAACCTTTTATTTTCTCTTCCCATCACCTGGTGTCCCAACACAATGTCTTAAACACTAAAAATTCAGCAAAACCTTAACTGCATTTAAGCAAATGAAGCTGGGTCACAATTACTCTGGTATAGTGAAAGAAAGTCATGGACTTTTAAAAGTTCCAATGTCTGGATGACAGTGATCCTTATACACATGAAATGTTAAAGGCCACAAGCCTCATCCAAACCACTCTCTTGATTCCATAGGAGGAGGAAGATATCCCAGAGGGATCGCAAAGCTAATTTCTTAATAACTCCCTTTGCATAATGTTCCCATAGCCATCCTTGTGAGTAGGGCCTGTGTCGCTGTACAACAAATAGTCAGCAAATGCTTGGGTAGCCAACATATGACTTAGTCTTGTGAAAAATTATGATTGTGCTTGAGTATCTTCACGGAAAGATTTAAATCTGTACTTAATGCCAAAACAAACACAAAGAACCAGCCAATATAAATTAGGGATATCCCAAAGCTTGACTTAGGCAAAAATCATCTCTGATCTTCAGAAGTAACTGAAAGTCTCCAGCAATATCATTTTTGGTATCCCTTAACTGTTAGTGACCAATTATTGCATGATGGCACAGTGACCAGCATAACAATCTGAGTCATATAAAAAGTGTACCATTTGTATTTATTAAGTCTATATGTAAGATGGAGTAAAAACTGTATTAATCTATTGAGAGATATATTTATCTTTATTATTGTAAGAATAAAGTACCAATTAATGACTGTGAGAGCTGTTAATTGATATACAAAATAGTTAACCTATTAAGAATGTATTAAGATAAAGACAAAAAGCACAAACCATAAAGGAAAAAATAACTGATAAACAGGACTTTGTCAAAAACTTAAAATTTCTGTTCTTCAAAAGACACAGTTCAGGAAATGAAAAGACAGGCCATAGACAGGTAGAAAATATTGCATACCATGTATCTGACAAAGGATTGGTATCCAGAAAATATAAAATACACAACTCAATTAGACAAAAAAAGATAAACTTAAAATGGGCAAACAAGTACAAACAGAGACTTCAAAGAGGATATATGGATGGCAAATAGGGATGAGAAAAGATGTTCAACATTATTAGTCAGTAGGGAAATGCAAATTAAAACAATAAGATACCATTTCACACTAGAATGGATAAAATTTAAAATTCCTAAATAACAAAAGTTGGTAAAGGTGTGGAACAATTGAAAAGCTTATACATTGCTGATGGAAATGAAAAATGTTCAGATATTTTGAAAATGATTGCCAGGTTTTTAAAGTTAAACATACACTTACCATGCAACCAAGGAATCTCACCTTGGGTATTTATTCCAACAGAAATGAAAACCCGTGCCCACACAAAGACATGTAAGCAAATGTTCACAGCAGCTTTATTTATAATACTTCATAACTGAAAACAACCCAAATGTTCAATGAATGGCAAATATATAAGTAAACTGTGATATATCCAGACAATGGAATATTACTCAGCAATAAAAAAGGAACAAACTATTGATACACATTACATCACAGATGAATCTCAAAAGCATTATGCTAAGTGAAAGAAGCTAGAAAACAAAAGGTTATCTAACACATGATGTTCTAAAAATGGCAAGACTATAGAGACAGAAAACAGATCAGTAGTTGCCAAGAGCTAGGGTAGGAGAAGGGCATGTTCTGCAAAAGCAGATTTCCAGGGGGATAGAAATGTTCTATTATCTTGATTTTGGTGGGGTTACACAAGTGTACGCAGTGTCAAAACTCATTGAACTGTATATTTAAAAGAAAAGAATTTTGTTGTATGTAATTATACCTCAATAAACCTGGCCTTTAAAAAGGAATACATTTAAAAATAGGTAAAGAGCCAGTGAATATTTGAGTGAATTAATGAATGAAGAGTGCAATAGTTAAATAACTTAAGGAAAAACATATATTTGGTTAAGCCAGTAAATACCTTAAAATTTAAGTAACAATACAAGATACAATAATAGATATTAGATTATAACATAATTCTAGTCTTTGTAGAATTGTTTGCTGCATTAACATTTACAACATTGCAAAGCAAACTTTTAGAGTTGCATTTAATTTCTAGTTATCTCTTTGGTATGACACACATATAATCTAGTGAACTCACATGCAATCTAGCAACTGATGGTGCCGAGAAATTATCTCTTGCTGGCTGGGCGTGGTGGCTCATGCCTGTAATCCCAGCACTTTGGGAGGCTGAAGTGGGTGGATCACCTGAGGTCAGGAGTTCAAGACTAGCCTGACCAACACAGCAAAATTCCATCTCTACTAAAAATACAAAATTAGCTGGGCATGGTGGTGGGCGCCTATAATCCCAGCTACTCGGGAGGCTGAGACAGGAGCCTCGAACCAGGGAGGCAGAGGGTGCAGTGAGCCAAGATCACGCTCCTGCACTTCAGCCTGGGTGACAGAGCGAGACTCCGTAAAAAAAAAAAAAAGAAAGAAAGAAAGATAGAAAAGAAAAAGAAAGAAAGAAAAGAAATTATCTCTTGCCTTCAATGTCAAACTTTAAAAAGATGATTCCTGAAATTTTTAATAAAATTGCAATAATAATATATTTCTGAATAAAATTTCAGATTTATTTAACTCAGAGGTTCATTCTAAGTTGGTGATATTTTGGCTTGGATAAATATTTATTTTATCCTTGCCATTCAACATTTAGCTAAAATAGTTATTCAGTAGCTAATCGGTTAACTTTCAGGGTTTCAAGTTCTGGTTCATGCTCAGCCTGCCTCCACTAAACCAATGTCAAAATAAACTCTGGGGTTCAGCCTTCACACCCTTTAAGGACTTATGATACTCACTATTACATGCAACATTTACACTAGAAATTCTAATCAATCTTCACAATGTTGATTTCTCACATTAATTTTCAAGACAATTCATTGCAAGACAGAAATACAGGAAGAATCACTTGAAAATTTTCAGAAAATATCCCAGGCTATGAAAATGAGAGTAAAAAAATGAAAAAAATGGGGCTAAGCAAAATCTTTTTTAAAAAAGAAAATAAAGGAAATCCAGAACAATAATAGAGGTTAAAGATATAATGGATGAAGCTGGATGTGGTGGCTCATGCCTGTAATCCCAGCACTTTGGGAGGCCAAGGCAGGAGGATCACCAGAGCTCAAAAGTTCAAGACCACCCTGGGAAACAAAGTGAGACGTGGTCTCCTCAAAAAATAAACAAAATTAGCTGGACAGAGTGGTGCATGCCTATAGTCCCAGCTACTCAGGAGGCTGAGGTGGGAGGACTGCTTGAGCCCAGGGGGTCAAGGCCGCAGTGAGCCCAGATCACACCACTGCACTTCAGCCTGGGCGACAGAGCGAGACTGTCAAAAAATAATAATAATAATAATAATAAATATATATATATATAATGGATGACAAGATATATATATATAATGGATGAGAAGACCTTGTTTATAATAGTACCAAAAATATAAAATATCCAGGAATAAACTTAAGAAATATACAAAACTTAAGTGGAAAACTCAAAAACACTCCAGAAGAACACAAAAGGTTTTAATCAATGGAAAGTCACAGGAGGTCTTTGAATAGGAAGAGTCAACATCATAAAAATGATTCTCCCACTTCGACTCATAAATCCAGTGCTATCCAATAAAAATACCAATAGGCATTTGGACAGAAAATAGGCAAATTAATTTTAGAGTCATACACAAAACTAAACAAACAAGAAGAACCAGGAAAACTCAAGGGGAAAAAAAAGCAATGAGAAGCCACTAGCCCTACCAGGATTTAAAATATGCTCTAAGGTCCATAACAATTGGTACTGTGGTATTAATTCATGAATAGAGAAATACCAATGGACCAGAACAGAAAGTCCAGAAATATATATAGGTAGTCAGTGGATGAAAGAGAAGGCAGCTCAAATCAGTGGGGTCAATATGGACATTTTAGTCACCGGTGTTGGGACAATTTGGTGGCCATTCGGTGGGGAATATCTTTCTAATGATAAAGTCCAGGCATCTTAAAAAAAAAATGGGCCAGGTATAGTGGTTCATGCCTGTAATCCCAGCACTTTGCGAGGCCAAGGTGGGAGGATCACTTGAGGCCAGGAGTTTGAGGGCAGCCTGGGCAACATAGCCACTCCCCATATAAAAAACAAAAAAATTAAAATAAAATAAAAATTAGCCAGGTGTGGTGGTGTGCACCTGTACTTCTAGCTATTTGTAAGGCTGGAGCAGGAGGACTGCTTGGGCCCAGGAGTTTCAGATTGCAGTGAGCTATGATTATACCACTGCAATCCAGCCTGGATGACAGAGACCTTGTCTCTAAAAAATAAAAACTTAATAAAAAATTAAAAATAAAAAAACTGAAGATTCTGACCACTTGATAATTACAACAAACTTCTAAGAAGGAGGAAATACATAAGCAAAGCAAAAAAGGAAAAACTGAAAAAACAGTTGCAATTCATCACAGATAAAGGGCTAATCTCTGTAATATACAAAAAAACTCCTAGGACTCAAGAAAAAAGATAAGCCCATGGGAGCAGGGGTGGAAACAGACAAAGAATATAAGTAGGCAATTCACAGAAAAAAAAATACAAATGGCCCTTAAACTTTTAAGAAGATATTCATCATTACTTATAAGAGAAATGCAAATTAAAATGACACTGAGGGCTGGGTGTGGTGGCTCATTCCTGTAATCCCAGCACTTTGGGAGGCTGAGGCAGGTGGATCACTTGAGGTCAGGAGTTGAGACCAGCCTGGCCAACAAGGAGAAACCCTGTTTCTACTAAAAAAAAACAAAAACTAGCCAGGCATGGTGGCAGGCGCCTGTAATCTGAGCTACTTGAGAGGGAGGCTGAAGCACAAGAATCACTTGAACCGGGAGGCAGAGGTTACCGTAAGCCGAGACTGTGTCATTGCACTCCAGCCTGTGTCAAAAAAATAAAATAATAAAATAAAATCATGCTGAGACATCATTCCCTCATACTTACAAAAATCCAAAAGTTTGGCTGGGCATGGTGGCTCATGCCTGTAATCCCAGCACTGTGGTAGTCTGAGGCAGGAGGATCATCTGAGGACAGGAGTTCGAGACCAGCCTGGCCAACATGGTGAAACCCCTATCTCTACTAAAAATACAAAAATTAGCCGGGCATGGTGGTAGGCACCTGTAATCCCAGCTACTCGGAAGCCTGAGGCAGGAGAATTGCTTGAACCTGGGAGGCAGAGGTTGCAGTGAGCCGAGATCGCACCAGTGCACTCCAGCCTGGGCGAGAGATTGAGACTCTGTCTCAAGAAAAGAAAAACAAAATCCGAAAGTTTGATAACACACTCTGTTGGCAAGAAGATGGGGAAATAAGCACTTTCATATATTGTGGCGGAAGTAAAAAATGATACAACTTCTAATGAGAAGAATCTGGCAATGTCATCTAAAATTGCAAATGCATATACCTTTTAATCTAACAGTCCCACTCCCAGGAACCTATTCTACAAATACACCCGCACATACATAAGATGCTCAAGGTTTCCCACTACAGTATTGTTTGATTACTGTCAGAAACAACCTAGGGCCCACCAACAAAGGACTAAATTATGGTACATCCACACAACAGAATACCATTCAGCTATGAAAGAAAAGAAGGAAGAATACCTCTTCGTACTAATATGCCAAAATCTCTAGGACAAATTAAATGAAAAACATAAGGTGCGGTCCAGAACGCATGGTATACTACCTTTTGTCAGAGAAAAGGTGGAAATGAGCACACATATTTGTATTCGCTTTTATTTATGTAAAGAAACACTGAAATGACACACATCTAAGAAAAGTGGTTACTACAATGTTAAGGAGAAATGGAGAGTTGGGGGTGAGGTATACCTTTTCAATCTGTCCTTTTTAAATTTGCTTTTATATGTAGACCATGTAAATGTATTAACTACTCAAAATGTTTAAAATATTGACAAAAAAGACTCAGGAAGTACAAAAATAGGCAAGACTAAACAATACATTATTAAGGGCTATTACACATGCTATAAACCTAAAAAAGACTATTTGCTGCTATCCATAGCAATGAATTGGTTGCTAGCAGATCTGCCTTACAGGAAATACTAAAGGAAGTCTTTTAGGTAAAAGGAAATGATACTAGACAATGACTCAAAGCCACACAAAGAAATTAAGAGCACTGGAAAATGTAAAAAATATGAGTAACTATAAAAACTATATACATATATACATTTTTCTCTTCTCTAAACTCTTAAGAAGACATAAAACTGAATTAAACAATAATTACAATGCTGTATGTTAGGGTTGTAGCATATATAGATGATACATATTTTATGATACTAGCATGATGGAGGGATGTGGTAATGGAGCTAGAATCAAAGAAAGTTTCAATATTTTACTGGAATTAAATTAGCATCACACTGAAGTAGATTGAGATTAAGTTAAGATGACTATTGTAATCCCTAGAGCAACCACTGTGAAACTAACACAAAAATATAGTGGAAAAAACACAAAGGAATTAAAATGGTAAACGAGTACTCTCTCTCCCACACACATGGAGACAGTGAAAAAGAAACAAAGAATCAAAACTTACATGAAATATATAGAAAATAATAGCAAAAACGCAGATATAAATCCAACCATACGAATACTACATTAAATGGGACTGGACTAAACATTGCAATCAAAAGGCAGCAATTGTCACACTGGGGAAAAACCCAAGATTCCACTGTATGCTATCTAAAAGAGGCACATTTTAGATTAGGGCTTCTCAACCTTAGCACCACTGAAATTTCAGGCTGGATAATTCTTTGTCGTAAGGCCTCTCCTGTGCATCATAGGATATTTAGTAGTAGTCCTGGCCTTTATTCATTAGATGTCAGTAGCTGCCATGCAGTCGTGACAACCAAAAATATTTGCAGCTATTGCCAAATGTCACAAGGGGGCTAAATTGCTTGGAACCACTGCTGTAGATTAAAACACACACACACACACACCCGGTTGAAAGTAAAAGGACTGGAAAACATATGCCAGGTAACACCAATCATAAAAGCACTAGAGTAACTACGTTTGTATCAGACGAAATAGACTTTAGACAATAAATATTATAGACAGAAAGACCCTTCATCATAATGTCATCAGGAAGATATAAAAATTATTAAAGTAGACACATCTAAAAACAGAATACCAAATCACGGAAGCAAAAATGAACAGATGTTAACATTTCAGTCTTTGTTTATCTGGGAATGTCATCATTTCACACTCAAGTTTTAGTGTAAATCTTCATACTTTTGTTCCTTTAATTGCTGACAGGTCTACGATGTTCCCTGTGCTGGCAGGGACCTGATGAGTTATTAAGGATCTGGAAGTCTTCAGGTGTGAGACTCTTCTACAAGAAATGGCCAAACTGGCCACAGTCATTTTTTTTTTTTTTTTTTTGGCATCACCACACTTACTGTTTTTATGAATTTTATGAATTTTATTCATATCCCACAAAATTCACCAATTTAAGCATACAATTCAATGATTTTTAGTAAATTTACCAAGTTATGCAACCAACAACACAATCACTCCAATAAGATCCCTGGTATCCATTAACAGTAAATACCAGTTTTCCCACCTCCAGCCCTCGGCAACCATTAATCTACTTTGTTTCTACATATTTGCCCTTTCTAAACATTTCATACAAATGGAACCACACAGTGGCTGATCTTCTGTGCATGACTTCTTTCATTTAGCATAATGTATCTATGTCTTTATATTTAAAGTGGGCTTTTTTTTTGTAGACAGCTTATAAGTTGTATCTGCTTTTTAAAATCCAATCTGATGATCTCTGTCTTTCAGATGATTTGCATTTTCACATTTAAAGCAACTATTTATATGGAGGGTCAAAATCTACTATCTTGTTAGTTGTTTTCTATTTGTTCAATTTGTTCCTTTTTTCCTCCTTTTTCTGCTTTCTCTGGGTTTTATTGAGTTTTTTTATTATTCAATTTATCACCTCTATTAACATTATTTATACCTCTTTTTTAACTTTTTAAATAGTTATCCTAGGGTTTACAATATGTTTTTAAATAATCTGAGTTCAAATAATATAGCCACTTCACAAGGACCATAGGAACTTATAACAGTATTTTACCAATTCCTCCTTCCCATCTTTGTGCCATTGTTGTCATACATTTCACTTTTGCATATGCTATAAACACACAACACATTTTTATAAATTTTATTTTTTTAAATCACTTATTTTTAGAACAATTAAATATTTAAAAGATTTTATCTTCACTTATTTCATTTCTGACATTCTTTGATTCTTTTTGTAGATCCAGCTTTTCAAATTATATCATCTTTTTTCTGCCTGAAGAATTGTATGCTTAAATTGCACAAGGTTTTTCTCAATGTCTTCCCCTCACTTGGTTTTGGGTCTCCATATTTGACTTTTAAGTTTCTGTACTGCACCCCAGAGAGAATCTGTCTTTTGCAGTTCCCCAGGCCTTATCCATTATTTTTTATTTGATGCTTGTTAGCTTTGTAGTAGGGAGGTGGGAAATGGGGGTATTCTCTGATATTCTGATTAATTTGCAATATTATGCAGATACTGTGAACCTGGGTCTTAGGGTTGTGGCTTTCACAAGCATTCCTGATCCTCCTCCAAACACAATGCCAGGTTTACCAGGCATTCATTTTCTTTCCCAAGAAAGTAGAGCTTCTTTCTTTTTCCTCTTCTCCTTCCCCAGTTACAGTGGGTTTCCACCAGTACTCTCACTTTCTGTTACCTTCTTCCTGCAGATTAAGACTTTTGTTCCTTAGGGAGATGGAGAGATATCTAGGCAGATTTTGGCAGTGGCTTTTGTTCTTCTAACCCAGCCAAGACACAGGAAAAACTTTCTTAGGATTCTCCTGATCTTCCCTGTGAGTACCTGGCAGGAATCCTGGAGGAAAAGCCTGTAAGAGGGCGAGAAACCCCTATATCTGTGGTCCCCAACTTTAAGCAATTCATTACAAATTTCTGGTTTAATCTTCTTACTGGTTTATATGCCATTCAACAGTATCTGTCACAGGTAAGCAAATGTTCAGGTCCTGTTTCTTTCTGCAGTGGTACCTGTCTCTCTCGTGATTTGGGGTTAATCATTTGCCCTAAAATCTCCATTTCTCCCTAGGTTCAGAAAAAGTCATTAATTTTCCATTTGTCCAGCTTTTTCTTGTTGTAAGGATGACAGCTCTGCATGCCACGTATCTAGGCTGAAACCAGAAGTCTGTTTATTAGTTTTTCAAGTTTTATCAGCCTTTTCCCACAAGGATTGGATATTTGAAATACAGAAAGACTGCATCAAGCAAATTACAATGCATTAGGTAATAACTCACTGAATATTTTGTTAATCAGTCATACAGAGAAAGTTTGGGGCTGGGTGCAGTGGCTCATGCCTGTGAGACTGAGGTGGGAAGATCACTTGAGCCCAGGAATTCAAGACCAGCTTGGGCAATATAGTGAGACCTCATCTCTACTAAATTAAAAAAAAAAAAAAAAAAAAAAAAACTAGCGAGTGTGGTGGCATGTACCTATAGTCCCAGCTACTTGGGAGGCTGTGGTGGTAGAGTCACTTGAGCCCAGGAGGTGGAGGCTGCAGTGAGCAGAGATCACACCACTGCACTTCAGCCTGGGAAACAGAGTGAGACCCTGTCTCAAAAAAAAAAAAAAAAAAAAAGGAAAAAGGAAAAAGATAAAAGAAAGAAAAGTTTGGAAATCTATAGCATTAATATCCAATCAAGAATTGTGATCAATTTGAAATAACTAATAGTCTCACCTGAGTTGTTATAATTCAAAGACACAACTTGTTTTTGTTAACTTATATGTTCTTGTAACACATAAATGCTTGATGTCCATTTGGCCTTTTGAAGCAGAAAAAACTGCTCAAACTTACATCATCCCTTGACTTTGTGTCACTGGCCAGGCCAAGCCCTCCATACCAGCAAGGGCTTAATTACAGGACTCCTGTGGAAATGTCCTCTTTTACAGAAACCCAACTCTAATCAGGAATTTTTCAAGAACTGCCTGAATTATAGAAATTGAAGAAACATTACTATAAAACCAAATAGCATTGCCTGGCATGGTGGCTCACACCTGTAATCCCAGTACTTCGGGAGGCCAAGGCGGGTGGATCACCTGAGGTCAAGAGTTCGAGACCAGTCTGGCCAACATGGCAAAACCTCATCTCTACTAAAAACACAAAAATCAGCCAGGTGTGGTGGCACGTGCCTGTAGTCCCAGCTACTCGGGAGGCTGAGACAGAAGAATCGCTTGAGCCCAGGAGGCAAAGGTTGCAATGAGCCGAGATCATGCCACTCCACTGCAGCCTGGGCGACAGAGCAAGACTCCGTCTCAAAAAAACAAAACAAAACAAACAAATACCAAATAGCATTGATTCAGAGAGATTAGTACCCACCTCGGGCACAGTTTCTCTGGCTAAACTCATCAAAAAGAGGCCTGGAGATACCAGGGTATCACTGTTAATGTGGCTCTCTGAAAAAAGGCATTGTCACAGAAATACCTACCATTTTGCCTATAAAGATTAATGTGTATATTAAATTACAATGTTACTTACACTATAAAAAGTGTTCTTCCTTCTATCTCCATATCTACTGCCACTTCCTCTCCCTAAATAATATATAATAATTCAAAAACAACAACGACAGATAAGCTTACAAAATAGCTGATGTGAGGTTTTTTAATGCATATGCTTAATATTTTAAATGGGAAATTTGTCATAATTACCTCATCCCATCCTACAGGCATATATTACCACAGCAGTTCCAGCTTGTGCCTCAATACCTGATTTCCTTTCCCCCTGAGTTTGGTGACAGACATATTAGTTCTTCTTGACCCTGACCACACAGCTTTTTTCCTCCCTTCCAGATTGTATGTAGGTATTAAATATACTACACACCAGAATAGGCATTCAATCTGAAGAAGGATCTTCATGCTAGTCTTGGCCCTTGGATCCATTTTATGCCCTTTCTTGCTCTGCACATGTCACAGGGGAGAGGGGAGGAGTGACACTCTCTCTCTCTCTCTCTCTCTCTCTCTCTCTCTCTCTCTCCTCTCTCTCTCGTGGCTATGTGTTCTCCATGGCTGAAGCTCCCACCAGACAGCCCTTCAACAGGTCCCAACAGCCCTCACAATAGGTCCAGTTCTTGCTCGGCAACATCATTCCCAGGCTCTGGTAATACTACCTTCTCCCTGTGTCAGCCCTAGGGATGACAGTAGCTTTCTGCTGTTGCTCATCTTTAGCTTGCTTCAACACACTCTATTGACTTCTCAGCTCTTCCAATGCCTTGGTAAACAGTTGTTTCCTACTGAACTACCTGCCTCTTTTTCTCTGACTGTGCTGGGAGGACTTCATCTGCCATAACAGACCTCCACTCTTTACCAGATTTTCCCACAATGGATAAAAATCACTACAGTATTACCGCCTTGTCTGTGTCTCTCTGCAGTGCCATCATAAACACTCAGCATAACACTGCCATTGAAAATAGACAATTGTCTTATTCGTACCACTGGGGAGAATCACTCTGGCTCATTCATAGCCTACTCTATTAATGAATGCAATCTTTCTTTCCCCCTAGTTCTCTCAGCAGCAAAAATGTACAGCAGTCAACAGAGTCCTAGACTAGAAAAAGATAGTCATAGTAGGCTTGTTTTAAATGTGTATTAAACACATTTAAATATACTTAACTGTATAAACACATGCACACACACAAAGTCCACAGTTCAAGAAAAATAAATACCAAAGGACACAGTGTATGTATATGGGGATTACAATAACAAGAAAGATCAAAACACATTTATAAAATTAAAGCTTCCCTAAAGGCCATATATGACAAACCCACAACTAACATCTTACTGAATGGGGAAAAGCTGAAAGCCTTCCTCTAAGAACTGGAACAAGACAAGGATGTCCACTTTCGCCATTCCTACTCAACAATGTACTGGAATTCCTGGCCAGAGTAATCAGAAAAGAGAAATAAATAAAAGGCATCCAAATTGGAAAAAAAGTCAAATTATCCCTCTTGGCAAATGACATAATCTTATTTAGAAAAACTTAAAGACTCCACCAAAAAACTCTAAGATATAAACAAATTCAGTTTATTTGCAGGATACAAAATCAGCATTAAAAAGCAGTAGCAGTTCTATATACCAATCATATATTGTAATATATACATTGTACATGTATATGTATACATTATAATGAACTAGCAGAAAAGAAATCAAGAAGGCAACCCCACTTACAATAGCCACAAACAAATAAACAAAACCTACAGCTAACTTTAATGGTGAAAAATTTTGCTTTCCCCAAAAATCAGTAACAGGATAGGGATGTCCTCTATGGCCCTACCACTTCTAATTCAACACTGTACTAGAGGTTCTAACCAATGCAATTAGGCAAGAAAAAGGGAACCAAAGTCATCCGGATTGCAAAGAAGGAAACAAAACTGTCTTTATTCACAGATAATATGATTGTCTATGTATGAAATACGCAAAAAAAAAGCTACTAAAATGAACAAGTAAGTTTAGTGAGGCTACAGGATACAAAACTCATGCATAAAAATTAATTGTATTTCTATATATTAGCAATGAACAACTGGAAACTGAAATTATGAAAATAATATCAAATGTATACCATCAAAAATGTGAAATACTTAAGGATAAGTCCATTAAATATGTGTAAGACCTGTACATTGAAACTATAAAACATTTTTGAGATAAAGAAGTCCTAAGCAGAGAAATGCAACTTTATGGATCAGAAAATCCAATACAGTAATAATGTCCATTTTCCTCAAATTGACTAACAGATTCAACACAATTCCAATCAAAGTACCAGCAAGATATTCTGCAGGTAGAGAGACAACCTGACTCTAAAATGTATATGGAAAGGCAAGGAACTAGAACAGCTAAAATAATTTTCAGAAAGAGTAAGGTTGGAGTATTCAATTTTTAGACCCTCTATAAAACTGCAGTAAGAAAGATGGTGTGTATTGGCAAAGAGCTAGATACACAGATCAGTGGAATAAAATAGAAAGTCCAGAAACAGATCCACACAAATATGGACAATTGATTTTTGACAATGTTGTGACAGTAATTCAGTGAAGAAAAGATTGTCAACAACAATCTTTTGGAACAAAAGAACATCAAACATATTGGAACAATTGAACATCTATACATAAAAAAAACCTCAACCTAAACCTCATACCTTCTACAAACATTAACTCAAATCATAGATCTAAATATAAAATGCAAAACCATAAAACATTTAGGAGAAAATCTTCTCTACCTGGGATTATATAGTTTTAGACATGACACCAAAAGCATGATAAATAAAAGTTGATAAATTGGACTGCATCAAAATTTAAAAGTTTTGCTCCCCAAAAGATATGGTTAAGACACTAAAAAGAAAAAAAAACCCAAAAGCTAGGAGAGAATATTTGCAAATTACACATCTAACAAAGTACTTCCATCGAAGTATATAAAGAACACTTGAAACTCCAAAGTAAGAAAAACAACAGTACAATTTAAAGACGGGAAAAAGACTCAGTCATTTCACCAAAAAGGATATGTAAATGACAAATAAGTACATGAAAATATATTCAACATTAGGGAAATACAAATTAAAATCACAATGAGATACCACTATTAATCTATTAGAGTGGCTAAAATTAAAAATGCTAACAATACCAAGTTCTAAAGAGAATGTGGAGCACTAAACTCTTACGTGTTGTTAGATGGAATGTACAGTTGCTCTAGAAAACAGTTTGGCAGGTTTCCTATAAAGTTAAACATATGCCTACCTTCTGACCCAGCAATCCCATTCCTAGGTATTTACCATAGAAAAATAAAAACGTACATTCATACAAAAACCCTGTACAGTAATGTTTATAGCAGCCCTATTCATAATTATCAAAAACTCGAAACAAGCCTAGTGTTCTTCAACTGGCAAATAAACTGTGATACATTCATAAAATGGAATCCCGCAGAGCAAAAAAAAAAAAAAAAAAAAAAAAAAAATGACCTAATTATAGATACATGCAACAACAAGGCTGAATCTCAAAGGCATTATGAAGAATGAAAAGGCTAGTCCCAAAATGTTACATACTGTGCAATTCCATTTATATGACATATTTGAAAAGACAAAACTATAGTGGTTGCCCACGTGATGTGGTAGTACAAGGGAGTTTTTAGAGCACTGAAACAAGCCTTCATCTTGGTTGTGGTGGTGGTTACACATATCTATCTATTTATCTATATGTTAAAATTCATAAAACTGTATATCAAAAGTAAAAAGTCAATTTTACTTGTGATAATGTTAAAAATTAATAAATCTGACCAGGTGTTGTGGCTCATGCCTATAATCCCAACACATTGGGAGGTCAAGGTGGGAGGATCACTTGAGCCCAGGCATTCAAGACCAGCCTGGGCAACATAGTGAGATCCTATCTCTACAAAAGGTGTTTAAAAATTGGCCTGGCATGGTGGCATGCACCTGTAGTCCCAACTACTCAGGAGGCTGAGGCAGGAAGACCACTTGAACCCAGGAGTCTGAGGCTGCAGTGAGCTGTGATCATGCCACTGCACTCCAGCCTGGGTGACAGAGTGAGACCCCATCTCAAAAAAATTAATGAGTCTAAAAAAGTAATGATTAAAAAATAAGAGTATGGATGAAACTGAGGAAACCTTAAGGACCCAAAAGCTAACAGCCAGTTGACACCACATATTACTCTGCAGGAAAAAGTTAATATAGCAGGTCTGATGTTGCTATCTCTAGGAGGGCCTGCGTGCATGACCTCATCTTCCAATAGGTCCTGGGAACTTGGCCTGTGAGATATTCCCTATGCTACTAATTGATAAGGTTGTTTTATATGCCTGGAACACTGAATTCTGCTGTACCAGCCAGGCTAAATTGCTTTTGCAAATGTGATTTATGGTGAACACTTGCTTTCCTTCTGGAACTCAGAAATTTCAATAAGAACGCCTGATCAGCCCTCAATACAGAAAAGCCTGTGTCTTAAGCAAGCTTCCCTAAACAGAAACACTGCATATGTGCTGCTACATTTAATTGCTGGAGGAAAAGTTTGTTCTATGCAGCCCCACCCCCAACCTCCTAAGGAAGAACTTAGGAAGCTCACATTTAGACTCTCAGGCTCCACCCATTATGTCTTTTTCTCCTGCTGATCTTGCTGTGTATGTTTTCACTGTAATAAGTCATGGCTTTAATATAACTATCTCTGGATCCTGTGAGTCTTTATGGTGTGGGTACTTGTTAGATGCCCAAAAGTCCCCAAATATAAGTGGCACTTTAAATCTGAATCTTTTCCTCAAATCCTTTCTCTGGCCCTGTACTGTCTACTCTTTGGCCTCCCCTAGAATCCCAAGCAGTGCCACATCCATCATAGGTATGAACATCTGCATCAAGTTCTCAAAACAGCCCCGTATGTCACACCCAAGTTCCAAGTGGAACTCAGGGCCTGATGTAAAAGTTACATTCAGGTTCAGCAGCAAATAACCAAAACCCATTCCTCTCTTACTTACAAGAAATACGTAAGTATTCAGTCCAAGCCTGGCATGGCAGCTCTATGCTGTCAGAGACTCCAGCTTCTATTTTATTGTATTGCCAGAAGTGTTCTCCATTCCCAAGGTTACCTCTTGACCAAATACAGCTGCTGGAGCTCTAGCCATTACATCCACATTCCAGGAAGCAGACAGAAGGCATGGTAGAAGAGGGGCATGCCCCTTTAAGAATACTTTGCATAAATCCCACATACTTCTCCTCCTACCTTTGGCCAGAACATGATCACATAACCACATCCAGCTGCAAGAGAGGCCAGGAAATGTAGTTTTCTTGTTGCACAGCAATATGCTGAGCTAATTAGAACAGGGTTCTATTGGAACAATGAAAGGAATAATGGATATTGGGAGGTAACCGGAGTCTGCTACACCTCGTTCATTCTACATTCAACAAAAGTAATCTGAGAATCAATCCTCTTAATAACCCAAGACAATTTGAAGTAACTGTGTCTTTACCTAAAAGAAGTTTTAGGGATAGATATGGAGAGTAAAAGGAGAAAATTTGTTGACTATGAACCTAAAGTTACACACTAGTTAGATGTTTCTCCATCTCTAGCTTCTCAATGAAAATATGTGATAGGAGCCTACGATACAATTTGAAAGACTACCCCTGGGACATTTACTATCTCAGTAACATGTTAAACAAGTTCAACAAAACATAGCCTTAACACTGTTCTTCCCCAAAGGTTGTAGTGTCTCTGAAGATATACAGAATCTTAATTTTTTAAAAATACCATGCGGTAAAGAGCATTAGCAAAATAGCAGAGTAGACAGCTCCCAACTCCCATCCCTCCACAGAAACACTGAAAAACAAGCAGAAGCTGTCAGAGCCAATTTTGTCAGAATTCTAGAAAAGATTCAAAGGTTTAGAGCAACCAAGTGAACAATGACTGAAGAACAAGGCAATTTTAAAATGGTAGGAAGGCTGTGTGGCATTTTGCTTGCCCTTGTCCCACCTCCTCACCAGCTTAGCAGTGGTCTTGAACACAGCAGCCCATATCCCCCGGTCGCTGGTTCCAGAGGGAGCAGAGCAGGCCTTGTTTGCAATTTCTTGTGTTTGTTCTAACCTGTCTGAAGACTACCCAAAGGAATGACTTGAGGTTCTCATCTCCATTTTGCCTAACTTGGAGCCCACTTGTAGCAGACAAGCAGCAAGCATTGCTTGAAAAATGTTGTAAGGTAGGTCAAAAAACAAACAAAAAACACTCTGCAGCTACCAGGGAGGAAAAGTACAGGCCATTCAAAGGAAAAAAAAAAAAAAATTGAAAGAAACTATCCCTGAGGAGGCTGAGACACTGGATATATGAGACGAAAACTTTAAATCAGCTGTCTTAAATATGCTTAAAGAATGAAAGGCAGTGGCTCACGCCTGTAATCCCAACACTTTGGTAGGCTGAGGCAGGAGGATTGCTTACGGCCAGGAGTTCAAGACCAGCCTAGGCAACACAGTAAGCACTTGTCTCTATTAAAAAAAAAAAATTTTAATTAGCCAAACATGGTGGTACGTGCCTGTAGTCCTATCTACTTGGGAAACTGAGGAAGAAGGATCACTTGAGCCCAGGAGTTCAAGGTTACAGTGAGCTGTGATTACACCACCGCACTCCAGCCTGGGTGACAGAGACCTTAAAAAAAAAAAACTAAAGGAAATCAAGGACAAATAAATAAAGGAAGCCAGGAAAACACTGTATGAACAAAATAAGAATATCAATAAAGAGACAGAATTTATAAAAAAAGAAGCATTAGAATTCTGAAGCCAAAAAGGAAAGTAACTTAAATGAAAAATTTACTACAGGAGCCCAACAGCAAAGGAAACAATCAAGAAAAAAAACAAAAAAAAACAAAAAAAAAAAAGGTCAGGCATGGTAGCTCACGCCTGTAATCCCAGCACTTTGGGAGGCCAAGGTGGGCAGATCTCTTGAGGTCAGGAGTTTGAAACCAGCCTGGTCAACATGGCAAAATCCATCTCTACTGAAAATACAAAAAAAAAAAAAAATTAGCTGGGCATGGTGGTGGGCGCCTGTAATCCCAGCTACTCGGGAGGCTAAGGCAGGAGAATTGCTTGAACCCAGGAGGCGGAGGTTATGGTAAGCACAGATGGTGCCACTGGACTCCAGCCTGGGCGACAGAGCAAGACAGCATCTCAAAACAAACAAACAAAAAAGCAATGCACAGAACGGGAGAAAATTATTGCAAACTATCCATCCAACAAGAGATTAATAACCAGAATATATAAGGAGCTCAAACAACTTAACAGCAAAAAAAAAAAAAACTATTAAAAAAGAGCAAAAGATTTAAATAAACATTTCTCAAAAGAAGACATACAAATGGACAACGAGTATATGAAAAAATGCACAACATCACTAATCATCAGAGGAATGCAAACCAAACTACAATTTTATATCATCTCACCCCAGTTAAAATGGCTTTTATCAAGAAGGCAACAACAGATGATGACAAGGATGTGGAGAAAGGGGAACCCTCATACACTGTTGGTGGGAATGTATATTAGTACAATCACTATGGAGAACAGTTTGGAGGTTCCTCAAAAACTAAAACTAGAACTATCATATAATCTAGCAATTCCACTTATTGGGTATATACCCAAAACAAAATAAATCAATATAATAAAGAAACATGTGTACTTCTGTGTTTGTTGCAGCATTGCTCACAATAGCCAAAATATGGAATCAACCTAAGTGCCCATCAATGGATGAGTGGATAAAGAAAATGTGGTATATATATGCAATGGAATATATTCAGCCATAAAAAAGAACAAAAACCTCTTGCTCACAGTAGGATGAATGGAACTGGAGGTCATTATGTTAAGTGAAATAAGGCAGGCACAGAAAGATAAATATCACATGCTCTCACTCATATGTGGGGGCTAGAAAAGTGGATTTTATGAAGACAGAGTGTAGACTATTTGTTACCAGAGGCCAGGAAGGGTAGGGAGGAGGGATGAAGAGAAAGTGATTAATGAGACATATAGTTTGATGGAAGAAACAAAACCTAGTGTTTGGTAGATCAGCAGGGTGACTACAGTTTACAATAATCTTTGTACATTTTGAAATAGCTAGAAGGGAATAATTCAAATGTTTCTAGCATATAGAAAAGACAAATATTTAAGGTGATGGGTATCTCAAATACTGATTTGATCTTTACAAATTATATGAATTTATTAAATTATAACATACCTCAAAACTATGTACATCTATTATGCATCAATGTTTAAATTGTGTTAAAATAAAGTAACATGAAATAATTCGTTTATAAAAGAAATATTTTTTTAAAAAAAGGTAAACATAAAAATTTGGGTTTCAAACTCATATTTCCTACATGATTAAAAAAGCAAATGCAAAAAAATTATAAACATATGTTAATGAGCACACAATATATAAATATCTGGTCTTTGACAATGACAATATAATGGAAAGAGGCAGAGATTAATATTCAGAATATATAAATAATTCCTACAACCCAATGACAAAAACCTGATTAAAAAATGGGCAAAGAATTTGAGTAGACATTTCTCCAAATAAAATATACAGATAGCCAAAAAGTACATGAAAGGGAAATAAAAATAAGTCATTAGGGAAATACAAATCAAAGCCACACGAGATACCGCTTCACACCTACTAGGGTGGCTATTGTTTTTTTAAAATGGAAAATAATAACTGTTGGAGAGGATGTGGACAAATTAGAATCTTCGTGCCTTGTGGTGGGAATACAAAATGGTACAGCTGCTGTGGAAAACAATTTGGTGGTTCATCAAAAAGTCAAACATAGAATTACCATATGACCTAGCAATTCCGCTCCTAGGTAGACAGCCAAAAGGAATGAAAACAAATGGCCGGGTACAGTGGCTCATGCCTGTAATCCCAGCACTTTGGGAGGCCGAGGTGGGTGAATCATCTGAGGTCAGGAGTTTGAGACCAGCCTGACCAACATGATGAAACCCCATCTCTACTAAAAATACAAAATTAGCTGGGTGTGGTGGCACATGCCTATAATCCGAGCTACTTGGGAGGATGAGGCAGGATAATTGCTTGAACCTGGGAGGCAGAGGTTGCAGTGAGCCGAGATCGTGCCATTGCACTTTGGCCTGGGCAACAAGAGCGAAACTCAAAGGGGAGGGGAGGGGAGGGGAGGGAGGGGAGGGGAGGGGAGGGGGGGGAGGGGAGGGGAGGGGAGGGGAGGGGAGGGGAGGGGAGGGGAGGGGAGGGGAGGGGAGGGGAGGGGAGGAGAGGGAGAGGGAGAGGGAGAGGGAGAGGGAGAGGAAAGGGAAGGGAAGGGAAGGGAAGGAAAGGAAAGGAAAGGGAAGGAAAATAGGGACTCTAACACATACCTCTATGTGAGTGTTCATAGCAGCATTATTCACAATAGTCAAAAGGTGCAAATAACCCGAGTGTCCACCAATTGATGAATAGATAAATGTGGTGTGTGTGTGTGTGTGTGTGTGTGTACACACACTGCAGTATTATTCAGCCATAGAACGGAATGAAGTTCATATATGCGCTATACAACATGGATGAACCTTGAAAACATTATGCTAAACGAAATAAGCCAGACACAAAGGACAAATATTATATGAAGCCACTTAACATGAATGATCGAATGATCTAGAATAGGCAAATTCACAAAGTCAGAAGGTAGATTAGAGGCTATTAGGGGCTAGAAGGAGTGGGGGATGGGGAGTTACTACTTAACTGGAAGAGTTTCTGTTTGGGGCAATAAAAAATCTTTGGAAATAGTGGAGATGGCCATAAAACTTTGTGAATATCATAATGTTATTAAATTATACAGTTAAAAATGGTTAAACTGGCAAATTTTATGTTATATATATTTTACCAAAAGAAAACATAAACAAAAAACTACCATGTGACTTATCAGCCAAACACATACTTTTCTGCAAACACACATTATTTGTATACTCATTTATTCCTTAATCCTCCTTTCTTAAACAGTCTGCTGCAATTCAGGCAAATGTTTTCACACACAAAGGTTTCCTTCTCAGAAACTTCACTGTCAGTGTGAAGCTGAGGCATAAGAACTTGAAGGAGGAGGGGAGGGAAGAACTTGAAGGAAGGACTTCTAATGCAAGGTAGTGTTACAGCATCTTATTTTTTGATAGACAAAGTAGAATGCATTAAACAAACACTTCTGGAGCATCTACTAGGTGTCAGGCACTGTTCTAGGGTCTGGGGAGACAGCACAAACAAAAGATAGATATCTCTGTCTGCCCAGGGCTTACATTCTAATGTAGTTTGGAAAAGCTCACCAGAAGATTCTGATATGCCCATCACAACTAGCATAGAGTAGAGACACATGAGAGCTGAACAGACCCAGCCCTATCCACCTCCCCACCTCTATGATAGTGAGGTCTAGAGATGAGAATGCTTTCAAGCAATTACTCTCACATACGAAGGCACTCTGAACAGCTCTTAACATTTTTTCCCCTAAAACACTGGTAGCCTTCTGTCATATCAATGGAATAACACCTGGAGTGTGAGCTTTGGGTTGAAAGGAGCAGGCATTTTGCTCCTACTCATTCCTCATGCCTCATTCCTCACTGTTCTACCCTGGAGCTTGAGGGCGGAAGTCCTAGCTAACATAAAAGGGTCAACTTTGGGCCAGGCACAGTAGTCACACCCTAATCCCAGCACTTTGGGAGGCCGAGGTGGACAGATCACTTGAGGTCAGGAGTTTGAGACCAGCCTGGCCAACATTGTGAAACCCCGTCTCTACTAAAAATACAAAAATTAGCTGGGCATGGTGGCGCATGCCTGTAATCCCAGCTACTCGGGAGGCTGAGGTAGGAGAATTGCTTGAACCAGGGAGGCGGAGGTTGCAGTGAGCAGAGACCGTGCCACTACACTCCAGCCTGGGGGACAGAGCAAGACCGTCTCAAAAAGAAAAAAGAAGAAAAAAAGGGTCAACTTTGCTTTGTTTTCTACTCTGGGCATAGATTTCCCTCAGAGACCTCCTGGGAAGTGGTAATGGGGCAGGATTCAGGTTCTGCTCTATCCTAGCCAAATACATCCTCAGCTATACTGAGTTCATCCTTTAATAGATCCCAATTTCCCAATTTCAAACATGTGACCCTAAACAAAGGAGGTACTTGACCTAGGTTTCAATTTCTTCACCTGGGAAAATAGGACCAATATTAGGATCTTCAAACAGTTTTATTTTTGGAGACAGGGACTCACTCTGTTGTCCAAACTGGAGTGCAGTGATGCAATCACAGCTCACTGCAGCCTTGACCTCCCAGGCTCAAGCAATCCTCCATCAGCCTCCCAAGTAGCTGAGACTACAGGGAAATGCCACCATGCCCAGCTAATTTTTATATTTTTAATAGAGACAGGGTTTTGCCATGTTGCCCAGGCTGGTCTTGACCTCCTGGGCTCAAGCAATCCTCCTGCCTCGGCCTCCCAAAGTGCTAGAATTACAGGCATAAGCCACCACACCCAGCCTGAGCTTCAAACATTTGATGTGAAGGTTAAATGGCTTAAAGTATACAAAGTACTTAACACAGTGACAGACTATTCTAACAGGTGCTCAATAAACAGTTACTATTTTTTTCTACTATTATTTTATTAGAAACAACATAGTGAATGTTTTTGAAGGGTGGAAACTTAAATATTCTTATTCATAATTGCCAAAACTTGGAAGCAACCAAGATATGCTTCAGTGTCCTTTACATTTGTATGTAAACTGTGGTACACACAAATCACATGCAAATCCTATTACTTCTCTTTCTGGATTATGTATAACAAAGTATTCATCAAATACTGCAACAGAGATTGGCTAGCTGCTTTCCAAACCTGTTCCTCTTCTTCCAACTAGACTACATTTCCCTGGCTCCCTTCCAGTTAGATGTGGCCTTGTAACCAGGTTCTGTCCAACAGAAGTGGGCAAAGCGATGCAGAACATTTCCAGGCTTAGCACAAAAGTCTTCCCCATATGATCTTCATTTCCTTGCTTCATTCATCAACTGGAGGAGGAGGATTCCAAGGCCATATGGGATGGGAAAGCCACAAGATGGAAGGCATCTGGTCCCTGAATCACAACGTAGAGAGAGCCACCTGCCAGTCCCTTGCACTGGTCCATTACATGAGTGAAAAACAAATTTCTCCTATGTTAAGTCACTGATATTTGGGTTTGTTTTGTTTTAACATCTAGTATTACTGTAATATAAATACCCATATTGATTAAAAGCCAGGTAGCATGCTTTAACTGAAAGAGAAAATTATCCTAACACATATTCTCTTGTATGTTAAACAGAGGCAATTAAAAAAGTACATGAACTTAAGAATCAAACAAAAAGTAAAATGCAAAAGAAGTTACTGGCCAGGTGCAGCAGCTCATGCCTGTAATCTCAGCATTTTAGGAAGCCAAGGCAGGTGGATGGCTTGAGCGCATGAGTTCGAAATCAGCCCGGGCAACATGGCAAAACCCTGTGTCTACAAAAATACCAAAAAATTAGCCAGGCACGGTGGTGAGCACCTATAGTCCCAGCTACTCAGGAGGCTGAGGTGGGAGGATCACTTGAGCCCAGGAGGTCCAGGCTACAGTGAGCTGAGATTACACCTCTGCACTCCAGCCTGCATGACACAGTGAGACCCTGTCTCAAAAAAAAGAAGAAAGAAGTTACTGATTCTCAAGTCCCGTAAGCCTAACATCACGTCAGGTAAACTAATGTCAAACAGTGTTAATCAGTGCTAGAAAGAGTTTAATGAGAGTAGCAGACAGGATGTACACAGCCTCACCTATACAATCTTCCAGGCAGGGAAGTTCATAGGTTGCAACCTAAGAGGGGGATTAACTTCTTTTCTAATCTTTCATCTTAATAACAATGTCAAAACATACAGAAAAGTTGAAAGAAGAGTATAAAGCATACCCTTTCACTAGGCACCTAGATTTAACAGTTAACTAGTATGTGCAATATTTGTTTTCTCTATATAAGTGATATGTATATTTTTTGACTGAACTTTTTGAAAGTTGCATATATTAGGATTCATATACTTCACCCTGAATACTTCAGCTTGCATCTCCAAAGAATGAGTACATTCTCCTGCATAACCTGAATTATCACACCTACAAAAAATCACAATAATTCTTTAAAATCATCTAATACCCAGTCTACATTCAAATATCCCTACCTATCCCCAAAATATCTTTTATAATTCATTTTCATGAACTAGGAGCCAATCAAGTTTCTCATACTACATTTAGCCTCTTTGACCTCCCTTAATCTAGAACAGCCACCCTGCCTTTTTATTTCCTTTGACATTGACTTTTTGAGGAGTCTAGGGGAACTGTCTTACAGATCGTCCCATATATTGGATTTATCTGATTGTTTTCTCATGGTGTTTTACAACTTGTTTCTCTATCGTCTGTATTTCCTGAAACTGGAAGATGTGTCTAAGTCCTTGATTTGATTCGGATTAAACATATACAGGAAGGATACTACATAGGTAAAGTTGTATACTTCCTGTATACCATGATACTAGATAGTCCCACAATGAGCAAGGATACATTTGATGACTTGCTTATAAGATGGTGACTGCCAGACCTCTTCACTGTAAAGGTACCTTCTTTTCTTTGCAACAGGCAAGTAATCTGTGGGGTGATAGTACTGTGCAAGTACCATGTTCCCCAATAACCTTCACCTAGGATTCTGGGATTCACTGAAAACCCTTGTCTAAAAAACTATCATTAGAAGTTGAAAAATTGTGATTTTTCTAATTACAGCATCCCACAAAGGTTAACTTTTTAATATTCTAAGAAATGTTTTTAGTAAATGTCATTTTTCTATTTTTTAAGATACATTTTACTTCCATTTATAACTTTCAAATAAGTAAAAGTATTATTTATATCCAGAGATCGCTTTACAAAGAACATTTTGACAATCCAAGGAAAATGCTGTATAACCACACAGTGCAATCTCGTATTTATAAAGCATTTTTTTGCTACATAAGTTATTTGCTTTATTTTTAAACAACGTTTAAATGGCAAAAGTAATGTGTCAGTATTAAAGAAAGTTCAGGTCATTTAGAAGAAAAGTACCATCTCCCCCCTCTCTCTCCCCCAAGAACTCATCCCACTCCCAAAAGATAAAGCTTGCATATCCTTCCAGAAAAGCACATATATCATATATAAATTATATACATCATGTTTATGCATATACAGTATATAGTTATTGAAATATCAAATAGGATAATACTGTACATGATGTTCTGTGCCTTGCTTTTTTCCACAACACTATGTGTGGACAGTAGCCTTTAAAGGACATCTTAAAACACCTCTTTTTATCAGCTGCATAGCATTCCTTTATGGGAATATGCTATAGTTTAACCACTCCCATCTGATGAGTACTACAACTTATTTCCACTGCAACAAATATTGCTGTCTATATATTGTAACATGCTAGCACAAGTATTTCTGATAGATTTCTGAAAGTCCAAGAATTGAAAATGCTGAATGAAAGGGTAGGTGTGGGCCAGGTACAGTGGCTCACGCCTGTAATCCCAACACTTTGGGAGGCTGAGGCGGGTGGATCACCTGAGGTCAGGAGTTTGAGACCAGCCTGGCCAACATGGCAAAACCCCGTCTCTACTAAAAATACAAACATCAGCTGGGTGCAGTGGCTGGCACCTGTAATCCCAGCTACTCGGGAGGCTGAGGCAGGAGAATTGCTTGAACCCAAGTGGAGGCTGCAGTGAGCCAAGATCCCACCACTGCACTCCAGCCTGGGCGACAGAGTGAGACTCCGTCTCAACAATAATAATAATAATAATAATAATAACAACAACAACAATAATAAATAAAATAAAAACGGGTAGATGTGTTTGTAAATTTTTTCTAGGTATTAACCAATAGCCCACCCCAAAATATACAGTTTTCCTCACTTCCACTAACTGTGTCCTAATGCATTTTAAAATTACAGCAAGTCACTACTAAACAAACTTCAAGTAGTAAAGCCTGCCAAAGAATCACAAAGCCTAAAATGAGAATGGGAACTAATATTTACCAAGTGCTTAAGTGTCAGACACTGCACTTAACCCTTTAGAATGTCTCAATAACACAGCAATTCTGTGAGGTAACATAATCTCCAGTTTTCCAAAAAAGGAAGCTAAGGCTCAGAGAGTTTATCCAATGCTATACAGTTTTATAAGTAACAGGGCCAGCATTTGAACCCAGGGGTGTCTGGTACCAAAGTGAGACTATGCAGAAGCTTTTCCTGGGGCCAAAGTGAGGGACTCTTAAAAGGGGGGACTCCTGATTAACCAGGAAGGAGATGGTTTCAAAATGTTTGCTTACAGGTTCAAATGTTAATTTCATGTTACCGCAAAGAGTCATCATTTTTCCCTTTCAGACTTTGCCTATGAGCCCACTCTCAGGCTGTGCTTAGCAATCCAGCTTCACCACAGCAACAGTGAGCCCACAACCCATAGAACCTAGAGGGGCTGACCAACATCTTTTTGGAAAGGTGATAGGGGTGGTGATGGAGGAGGAGGAGGAGGAGGAAGCGAGAAGCAGGTAGTGGGTTAGCATGGCAGAGTCAGATTATTTTGGATCCATATCAGTTGTCACAAAAACATTATGGGGAAGTGGAACTACCGTACATCTGAGAGAGAACCACAATGAACTGGCACGGTCTGTTTATACCACCCTTCCCTGCCCTAAACACTTTCTGTTTCTGCTGCACAGACATGTAGGGCCCAATAACTTTAGGATGGCACTTAATCACATAACAGAGACAGGCAGCTGGGAGCTCCCTGGCCTGACAAAACAGGTTAGACTGGTGGCAGGCAAGTGTCCTGCTGCCCTGCAGCTCCAGTGGTGGGGTCTGGGGGCTGCTTTCAACCTCCCTGGGGAGTTAGGTCTGTAGCTACCTTCCCTTGTAGCTGCCCTGGCCTGTCAGGGAGGAATGCTTACAAGTGTCCCTTGGTGGGTGGGGGAGTTCCTTTCTGTTTAAACGTTAAGCATTCACAGTGTGTCTTTTATTTTCCTTAGGTACTCTGCACCCAAGCAAGCACTTATTATGGGATCTATTTGTGCACATCACTGCTAATGTAACATCGACTACTCTTGAGGATAATGGAATAAAAGGAAGGAAAAAGAGGGAGAGGGGGAGAGGGAGGAGAGGGAGGGGAGGGAGGGAGGAGGAAGGAGGCAGAGAGGGAGGCAGAGAGAGAGAGAGAGAGAGGAGAGAGAGAGAGAGAGAGAGAGATCCTCCCCATCCCAGACACAGGGCTCAGAAAGCTCCATGGGCACAATTAACAATTGAAGGGTCGCGAAGAAAATTGATAACATAATGTGATTTAAATAGGGAGAAGCAGGCGTCAAATTGAGTGATTTGAGGAGCATGTTAAACTGCTATTACAGCTGGGCATGGTGGCTCACACCTGTAATCCCAGCACTTTGGGAGGCTGAGGCGGGAGGATCACAAGGTCAGGAGTTCAAGACCAGCCTGGCCAAGATGGTGAAACTCCATCTCTACTAAAAATACAAAACTTAGCCGGGCATGGTGCAGGCACCTGTAATCCCAGCTACTCGGGAGGCTGAGATGGAGAACTGCTTGAATCCGGGAGGCGGAGGTTGCAGTGAGTCAAGATTGCACTACTGCACTCCAGCCTGGGTGACAGAGTGAGATTCCGTCTCAAAAAAAAAAAAAAAATGCTATTACAAGATCAAAAAGAACAAAAGGTTATACGGTGACCTCTCCCTCCCACTCCCATTTCACAGCCATCTAGTTCCTCTCCCCCAAGGAAACCAATGTTACTCATCTACTGCATGTCCTTCCAGAGATATTTTATGACTATGCCAACAAAATATAAATATAGATATAAATTTATCTTAAATGTAAACGCTGTTCCTCTCAAAGTATCACTTAAACACAAAAAGGTGGCAGAAATTAGACTGTAAAACTTTTTCTCAAAATAAAGAGTTTTGAAATTCACAGTTGAACTCCTTCATTCATAAACATTTAGAAGTTAAATTGTTTGCCTCCAGAAATTAAGTTGGGTTCCCAGCACACAGTGGATACTTAAAAAATGTTTCCTTAGGTCTTTTTGTCGTTCCTTATTCAGAGCCAAGAGGACAATTACTCACTTCCTCTATCGATATAGAGAAATAAAATTTTATTTTTTACTATTAAAAAAGAAGTCTTGAAAAATTTTTACCGGATTCACTTATGTTCAAAGATTTGCTTGATGGTAGCAATCATTTCACTGTGTTTATCAAAACACCATGTTGTACATCTTAAATGCGGACAATTTTTTAAAAGATTTGCAAACTGAATTTTAAAATCAGTTTAAAATCCCCATCCCAACAGTCTTCAGTATATATGAATAATTAGCTAACCACATGACATTAGAATTCAGATTAGGGGCACCTTGAAGCAGAAGAGCAAACATACCTGAGAGAATGAAGAAATGTTTTCTCACAATTACAGATAATCCTTAAAATATTAATATTTGGCATAACCTGAGACATCACATATTGACAAACTAAATTTCTTTATACATTTAAAGCAACACTAATACTCAGAGATATAGAACAAAATTGCACAGGAACGCTAAGATGATATTGCCTTTTCTGAAGTCATCAGTTACACCAGAATTGTAACTTGATTGTTCACAAAATAAAACAGTACACTGTAGCACAACCAAATGGCTGAAAGATGGAGGTGAGTTTCAAAAGTACGTATCAGCAAAGGAAAATTCCACTGTTGTCTTTAAGCCTTAAGATAAAGGTGATTGAACTCCTCAGAACACTGAGTACTCTCCACAAAATATATTTTTAAATCCCCATTTATTTTCCATCCCTTGAGCATGTATTTACGAATCTGTCAAATCTACCTCCTATTTCACATTGTCCTTTAAGAAACTGGGTCTAGAGCCTATTAAATAAAAATATTTTCATGGTTACCTATATAGAGCCAATTTTCATTTGCATCATGGCTTGGAGTCAATCACCTGCAATGACCACGTGCTTCAATTCCCCCCTGTCTGTCTTCTCAGGAAACCTCCCAGCTTACCTGCAGGCCTGGCATCAGTCATTTATCACCAACTGACACAAACCATAGAGCTCAATAACGGTCAGGGATGGAGGCCAAAGTCTGTATTGAGACCTATAATTTGCAATCACCAAACTCAGTTTTAGACCTGGTCCTGTTTCAAGATCTGTGTAGGTCACTACTTCTTCAAAACTAGAGGGCTCTTAACAGCACTTGCCCCTTACACGGTTTGGTGTAAATTACAGGGCCTGGTGGCCATGAGCCCCGGCTGTTAACAACTAATCAAGAAACATGAAAAGCAAGGCCCAGAACCAAGGGTAATTTTCACATTAAAGGTTAAGGTTTTTGCTGTCCATTCTCTATCAGGGCACCTGGATGGAAACTGAATGAAGAAATCCCTCAGTATAAGTGATAAAATACAATTTTCCCCGTTGGGAACAGTCATAAAGTGGCTCGTCTATTTCGTGTGAGGATGCCAACGTGGGCTTTAACACCACCGAATTACATTCAAAAAGAGAATACCTGACTCCACTTTGGAGTCATGGGCAGGGCGAGGGGGGAGGCAGGGGGCACAGCAGAGGAAGAGGGATGACTCAGATTATGGCTGACATCCATGTAATAAAGGGAGATTTGTACTGACCGCTGTGCATGTAACACACTGTGTACCATTAAATCTAGAAAAGGAGGGTAGCATCAGTCACCCCTAACAACAAAAGATGGCTGACTCCAGAATTAAAACCATGACTTTTCCTCTTCATACATTCAGAAATGTACCTCGAAGTCACTCCATGTTACCATCTTAGGAATACAAAAGCTCCTCTTCGTTTGAGAAAGCAAGTAACTGGATATAACTTCCCACTTGGGACATAAGAGCAGGAGGCGTGCCTGTCTCCCCGTCTAGGCCTGACATGGTGGTGCCACTCACTCTGGGTCCTGGACCACTGCTCACCTTTCAGCACACTTCATGCTTTGACTTTATCATTAAGAGACCTGGGGATGCGGACCTCAGGAGTGGGTACCCACCCAGGCTGACCATGGATGTGGCGTCCGAGAGGCCCCACTAACCCATACGCAAGCAAAAACACTTTCAGACTTCGTCCCCACTCCCTACTGTGGCCTGTCCCCTGAGGTGATGCGGTCACCTGGGAAGCCACCCACCTCCAGCCACCACGCAGGAACACACACCCCATCGAGCTCAACTGGAGCAGAAGGTGCTGGGTAAGAGGGTTGCAACAGAGACCGAACGGGGCAGACGGAACCGGACCACCTCTGTCCCTTTCGTTTTCCTGGGTTCCCAATGCAGAAACGTGGAAATGGGGTGGAATTGTTTTTAACGGTAGCAGAGAGTCAGAAAATGCAGACAGTTGACCTTGGGAACCAACACCGTCGCAGCGGGAAACGTAAAAGAAACGGAACACGTTGGCAAGTGAAGGGGGAGCACCGCCCGGCGCCAGGAGGAGCGCGGCGGCCGAGGGGTGTGGAGGGCGGGGGGTGCAACAGGGGTGCTCACCATAGATCATGGCCAGCCCGGTCTCGTGCAGAAAGCGCACCCGGCGGTGCTTGAAGAGCCAGATGGTGAGGATGGTGAGCGTGAGCAGCAGGATGAAGGTGAGCAGGCTCACGCTGTCTTGCCGGTGGCTCTCCTCCGCCTCCTTCTCAGTAGCGAGCTCCTCCATGGCGCTGCTGTCCTCAGCCGCCGCCCCAGAGGAGGAGGCCGAGGCCGCGGCAGCGACTCGCAGCCCCCGACCCAGCAGCAGCGGCAGCAGCGGCAGCAGCAGCAGCGGCGGCGGCGGCGCCCCGGTAGCCCGACCCGAGCCAGGGCGCGCCGCGTCACCAGACTCCATGGTCCCGGGGCTGCCCGCGCCTCCTCCCGGCGGGGACCAGCAGCCCGCGCCGTCGGCGGGTTTTGGCAGCACCGCAGACCTGCCGGAGTGGCCGCGGCCGCCGCAGCTCCTCCTCCTACTCGCGCCGGGCCGGGGCTGCGCCCGGAGCCGCGCGGGGGAGGGGCGCGCGCAGTGCGCAGGATCCCCAAGCACCGCCCCCCGCCCGCGCACCTGTTCGTCCCCCAGCCGCGCCACGCCGCGCCGCCCCGCGGGCCAACCGAGCCACCCAGGGGGGGCCGGGTGTCGCCCTCGGGTCCGTGGGCCGACCGCCGGCAGCTTGCCTCTCTGCGCTCCTCACCCAGTCCTGGCGCACCTGCCCAGGCCGTCTGGGGTCGCGGGGCCAGTTCATGGGCAGTCGCCGCCGCACTTCCTAAAGGGGACGCCAGAGGTCGCCGGCGCCTAGCGGGAGCATCGGCTTGGCGCGGCTAGCCTTGCGGTATCGAGTCTCGTCTCTGGCGCCACGGCGAAGTGTTTAATCTCAGGCCAGTGTGCAGCCCCCCGGGCCCAGTAAGGTGGTGGCTGTCAGTGAACCGAGCAGCCCCGAAGCCACGTTAGCCCCTACATCTCTCTTTCCTCATCTCTCAGGTTGCCTTCCAGCCCCAGAATCTGCTAGGTTTCATTCAAACCTCTGTTCTCATCAAACTCAAATGTGAGGACTGATAGGGAGTTGGAATCGGGGAAGGGCGTTGAAGTATCTCCTTCCTCACCTGAGGGAATAGACTTCGTCAGAGGGTTGAACCAGAAGGAACTGAACGCTTGCCATTCCTGGTAGATGAGCAGTAGCTGGTTCTAAGGTGGTGGGGGGGGGGGTTACCCTGATGACCCTTTCTTGTATGTTGCTCCCCTGGTAGCTCAGAGTCTTTTAATGACTCAGGACGAAGCCCAGCTCTGAACAAAATTATGGCCTGGACTCTCAAGGATGAAGCCTCTTGGAACAAATTCTCAGAAAAACTAGAATCTTCAATCCGCCTTGCTCCTCTGGTCAAGGAAGAAACAAGGTCAGATTAATCACTGAATTCCCAGTGCTTAGCACTGTACTTGTGTTTATTGAACCACTCTGAAATCTCTACCGAAACTGTCCATGTTTTCGCTCCCTGGGGAGTGTGCATTTTTAAGAGGATTCATAGAAGAAGGTGATGCTTAACCAAATGGAGTAATAGGGTAGAGGTAGCATTAGGTAAGAAAACTCTTCGGAGTACTTCAGCCTTCCTGGTTCCCCTGTAGGTGAGCACTCTGCCAAAGCTGCTTAGTGCTTTCTTTACAGCAGGGAAATCTCTTCATCTAGATTTTAGCTAGCCCCTTTCCCAACTCCTCTAGGCAGTCACTCAGCCCCCACAAACATCCATATACCTTGAAGTTCCACACAGGTTCCCAATAAAATTGCAAATACTTAAAACCTGCATGAGCACTGTATTGGTCATAATATTATGCCCCCTTGGGTGCCCAGTACTCAAGGACAGAATTTCTCTCTTTAGAAAAGCTCTCTTCAACTCAGGAGCTACCTTGAAAGTACAGACTTCTTAGTATTTGTGGCAGATTGTATTTTTTAAAAAGATGACCACAATCATATTTCCAATCCCAGAACCTTACCATCCCCCATCAGGAAGGGGCATCTATGTTCCCTCCCCTTGAACCTCACTGGACCTTTGTGATTTCCTCAAAGAATATAATGTGGTAATGCAGATTATGTGATTTGTGAGGCTGGGTCATAAAAGGTAATCTAGCTCCTGCCTGTTTCATTCTGTCACTTTCTACTCTAGCTAGGCTGGGCATGGTGGCTCATACCTGTAATCCCAGCGCTTTGGGAGGCCAAGGCAGGTGGATCACCTGAGGTCAGGAGTTCAAGACCAGCCTGACCAACACGGCGAAACCCTGTCTCTACTAAAAACACAAAAATTAGCCGGGCATGGCGGTGTGCGCCTGTAGTTCCAGCTAGTTGGGAGGTGGTGGCACGAGAATCACTTGAACCTGGGAGGCAGAAGTTGCATTGAGCCAAGATTGTACCACTGCATTCCAGCCTGGGTGACAGAGTGAGACCCTGACTCCAAAAACAAACAAACAAACAAAAAAACAAATAAACAAACAAATCTAGCTACCTGGAAGCTGACATACTGAAGAAACCATGTAGAGAGACCATATAGCAATAGGGGCAGATGCTACAGGAGACCCAACTTTTTGAGTGTTCCCAGCCCAAATGCCATGCATGTGAATGAATGAGTCTTCAAATCAATTCACTCCCAGCCACCATCTTACTGTAGACGTATGAGAGGCCCTAAGCAAGAACCATGTCACTGAACCTAACCAGCATCTGCAACTGTAACATAATAAAATGATTGATTTTTTTTTTTTTTTTTTTTTTTTTTTTTTTGAGACGGAGTCTCGCTCTGTCGCCCAGGCTGGAGTGCAGTGGCCGGATCTCAGCTCACTGCAAGCTCCGCCTCCCGGGTTCCCGCCATTCTCCTGCCTCAGCCTCCCGAGTAGCTGGGACTACAGGCGCCCGCCACCACGCCCGGCTAGTTTTTTGTATTTTTTTAGTAGAGACGGGGTTTCACCGTATTAGCCAGGATGGTCTCGATCTCCTGACCTCGTGATCCGCCCGTCTCGGCCTCCCAAAGTGCTGGGATTACAGGCTTGAGCCACCGCGCCCGGCCGATTGATGTTATTTTAAGCTACTAAGTTTGAGGGTGGTTTCTTCTACAGCAATAGATAACAAGAAGAGTATTTATTATGTAAAGCAGTTCCCTTGGGTAGAGTATGAAAAGCCTAGTCCCAACCATTCACAAATACACACCAAAGAAAACACTCCGTTATCTGTACATATTTATGTGTGAAAACTAACATATATAATACAGTAGTTCTGATTTCAGTTAACACAGAATAATCACACTAAACCCATTACCTGCTAGTGAATGCAATTATAAAATGTGAATAGAATGCATGCAGCAACTATTTGAGGACTCTGGAAAGTAAATTGTACCACATAAACTGAGGAAAAACAACAGAATTTGAAGTAAAACTGAACTGGCAGTGAATTTACCATTTATTTCCTCCAGTCTCCACTAGACTGGACTCAAGCTTAAAACCCAGAAGGGAGCATCAACATGGACAGAGAGAGCTCCAGGAAAAGCAGAAAATTGGTCTCCTAATATTCAGAGAAAGTAAGAGAAATGTGCCATTTTTTTTCTTTTCGCCATTCTCTTACATCTTAGCCAATAAGTAATCCCACTGTGGCAGCTGAGTCAACAGTGACAATGGAGACAGCAGTACCTTCAAGCACCCAAAATTGCTAAGGGAGGGGAGAACCTTCCTCTCTGTTTGGAGTAGCTCTGGTCCCAAGACAGTGGGGTCAAACCCTCAATGATATGTATTTTTTCGCTCCATCTGTCCTGATGCTTGGCCCAAGACATGGGCAGAGTTGCAGGAAATACATAACAGAGAGTATTAAATAAAGACCCAGATTTCTGGACAGGCATGGTGGCTCACCCCTGTAATCCCAACACTTTGGGAGGCCGAGGTGGGTGAATTGGTTGAAGCCAGGAGTTGGAGAACAGCCTGGGCGATGTAGCAAGACCCTGTCTCTATGAAAAATTTGAGGCCGGGCGCAGTGGCTCAAGCCTGTAATCCCAGCACTTTGGGAGGCTGAGACGGGTGGATCACGAGGTCAGGAGATCGAGACCATCCTGGCTAACACGGTGAAACCCCGTCTCTACTAAAAATACAAAAAACTAGCCGGGCGAGGTGGTGGGCGCCTGTAGTCCCAGCTACTCCGGAGGCTGAGGCAGGAGAATGGCGTGAACCCGGGAGGCGGAGCTTGCAGTGAGCTGAGATCTGGCCACTGCACTCCAGCCCGGGCGACAGAGCAAGACTCCGTCTCAAAATAAAAAAAAAAAAAAAAAAGAAAAATTTGAAAATACAATTAGCTGGGCACAGTAGTGCTTGCCTGTAGTCTTGGCTACTCAAGAGGCTAAGGTGGGAGGATCACTTGAGCTCAGGAGTTTGAGGCTACAGTGAGCTATGATCACACCACCATACTCCAGCCTGGGCGACAGAGCAAGACCCTGTCTTTAAATAAGTAAATAGCCTAGATTTCTTGCCAATTGATTAAAAGGGGAACTCCAAGGCATTACAAAGTACCAAGGAGACAGTAGAGAAGAGAGGACCTTGGGAAAGGTCCTCATAAAATTTTTATGAACTCCTAGGTTCACCCCAACCTACACATGGATCTGATCCTAAACAGCATACCAAAGACTGTGATAATTGAACTAAGAGGCAGACCACCACCCAAGCCCTAGACTAGCCACTGGACAAAGCACATGTAGGACAGATCTGAATAGCATTACAAACTTTTAAAAACTGAATTGACTTTGGAGCCACTATCCAGAAAAGGCATGTCAGAACTTGTGATCTAAACCCAAGCATGTCTATTACAAGCTAAAACCCAATATGAATAAAACAAAAACCCAATAAAACAAAAATATGAATATTTCCCCATAGTATTAAAACAAGATACAAAGCCCTATAACATAATATTCAAAATGTCCAGGATACAACCCAAAATTATTCAACACCTGAAGAACCATGAAAATCTTAATTTGGGTGGGAAAAGGCAAATAACAGACACCACTGCTGAGGTGACACCAATGTTGGAATTAACTGTAAAGCAGCTATTATAATGATGCTCCAACAAGTAAGGACAAATAATCTTGAAATGAATGTAAAGATAAAAGGCTTAGCACAGGAGTAAAAGATAAAAGAAGAACCAAATTTAAATTTTGCCTGGGCACGGTGGCTCACACCTGTAATCCCAGCACTTTGGGAGGCCAAAGCAGGTAGATCACGAGGTCAGGAGTTCTAGATCAGCATGGCCAACATGGTGAAACCCCGTCTCTACTAAAAATACAAAAATTCACTGGGCATGGTGGCACGTGCCTGTAATCCTAGCTACTGGGAGGCTGAGGCAGGATAATCACTTGAACTCGGGAGGCGGAAGTTGCAGTGAGCCGAGATCACACCACTGCACTCCAGCCTGGGTGACAGAGTGACACTCCATCTCAAAAATTAAAAAAAAAAAAGAAAAGAAATTTTATAAGTGAAGAATGCAATAGCTGGAATTTTAAAACTGGATGGATGCAATAGCAGAATAGAGATGAAAGAGTCAGTAAATATGAAAATAGATCAACAGAAATTATCCAACCTGAATAGCAGAGAGGAAAAACTGAGAAATAAATAAACAGAGCCACAAAAACCTATAGGAGATAATAAAATATCTAACATTTGTGTCTTTAGAGTTACAGAAGGAGAAGAGAAACAGTGTGGTACAGAAAAAAAAGATGTGAAAATATTATAACTGAAAACATTTCAGATGAAGCAAAAGACACCAACCTGCAGATTGAAGAACCTCAGCAAACCCCAAACAGGATAAACCCAAAGAATCAAAGCATAGACATATTCAAACTGCTGAAAAGAAAATACGTTTAAACCAGAAAGATGAAAATGAGGACATATTACATACAGGGTAACAACAATTCGGATGACTATGGATTTCTCATCAGAAACCAAGAAGGTCATAAAGACATGCACAGCATTTTCAATGTGCTGAAAGAACTATTAACCAAAAATAGTACATCCAACAAAAATAGATTTTGGTGTGAAGAAATAACACCAATACTGTACAATCTCTTCTAGAGAGTCGGACAGTTGAAGAAAAGAAAGCTACATACCAATATCTCTCATGAACTTAGACATAAAAAGTCTTAACAAAATATTAGTAAATTGAATCTAACAATGTATAAAAAGAAGTATACACCATGACCAAGTGGTATTTATCCTAGGATTACAAGGCTTATTCAAAGTGAGAAAATCAATCAATGCAATCCACCATTTTACTGTCTAAAGAAGAAAAGCGGCCAGATGTTCTTCGCGGAGAGTCGTCGGGGTTTCCTGCTTCAACAGTGCTAGGATGGAACCCGGCGCTGGTCCCCCATCCCGGCCGGCCGCCCGCCCATAGCCAGCCCTCCGTCACCTCTTCACCGCGCCCTCGGAACGCCCAAGGCCCCCGCCGCCGCCACTCCAGCGCCGCGCTGCCACCGCCGCCGCCGCCGCCGCCTGTCCTTAGCCTCTGCCATGACGACCGCGTCCACCTCGCAGGCGCGCCAGAACTACCACCAGGACTCAGAGGCCGCCATCAACCGCCAGATCAACCTGGAGCTCTACCCTTCCTACGTTTACCTGTCCATGTCTTACTACTTTGACGGCGATGATGTGGCTTCGAAGAACTTTGCCAAATACTTTCTTCACCAATCTCATGAAGGAAGGGAACATGCCGGGAAGCTGATGAAGCTGCAGAACCAACGAGGTGGCCAAATCTTCCTTCAGGATATCAAGAAACCAGACCATGACGACTGGGAGAGCGGGCTGAATGCGATGGAGTGTGCATTACATTTGGAAAAAATTGTGAATCGGTCACTACTGGAACTGCACAAACTGGCCACTGACAAAAATGACCCCCATTTGTGTGACTTCATTGAGACACATTACCTGAATGAGCAGGTGAAAGCCATCAAAGAATTGGGTGACCACGTGACCAACTTGTGCAAGATGGGAGCACCCGAATCTGGCTTGGCAGAGTATCTCTTTGACAAGCACACCCTGGGAGACAGTGATAATGAAAGCTAAGCCTCAGACTAATTTCCCCATAGCCATGGGGTAACTTCCCTGGTCACCAAGGCAGTGCATGCATGTTGGGGTTTCCTATACCTTTTCTATAAGTTGCACCAAAACATCCACTTAGGTTCTTTGATTTGTACCATTCCTTCAAATAAAGAAATTTGGTACCAAAAAAAAGAAGAAGAAGAAAAGCTGCATGATCATATTCACTGATGCAGAAAAAGTGTTGACAAAATTCAACATCCATTCATGATAGCTTTCAGCAAAATAGGAATAAAAGGGAACTTCTTTGACCTGATAAAGAGCAGGTACACACCCCCCCACACACACCCAAGAAAAAACCTCACAGGATATCTAGCATTATTCTTAAGATGAAAGACCGAATTCCTTCCCTCCAAGGTCGGGAAAAGGCAAGAAAGTCCACTATCACCACTCTTAGTCAACATTGTATTGGAACTCCAAGTCAGTGCACTAAGACAGAAAAAAGAAATAAAAGGCATACGTATATAGCAAAAATCACACTATATAAGTTTTAATGGAATGCTGGGGAAACAGAGGAACTAAAAACAGAGGGAACAAAAAGAAAAGGGAGGAAAAAAGAGAAATTCTCAAAGAATATTAGAAAAATTCTCCTATTCATAGATAATATGGTCATCTACTTAGAAAAATCCCACGAAATCTACAAAATCCTAGAACCAAATAAGTGAGTTTAGCAAGGTCTCCAGGTGCAAGTTCAGCACACAAAAACCAATCATATTTCTATATACAGGTTGTGTGCAATTGGAGATGATTTTTTAATTTATTGTTTTTTTTTATTTTGGAGGAGTCTGACTCTGTCGCCCAGGCTGCAGTGCAGCGGTGTGATCTCGGTTCACTGCAGCCTCCGCCTCCAGGGTTCAAGCGATTCTCCTGCCTCAGCCTCCCAAGCTGGGATTACAGGCATCCACCACTACGCCTGGCTAATTTTTGTATTTTCAGTAGAGATGAGGTTCTGCTGTGTTGGCCAAGCTGATCTCGAACTCCTGACCTCACGTGATCTGCCTGGCTTGGCCTCCCAAAGTGCTGGATTTACAGGTGTGAGCCACTGCACCCAGCCAAAAGATCTTTAAAATGTATCATTCACAATAGCATAAAATAAAAATATTTAGGTATAAAATTTTAACAAAACATGTCCAGCACCTATATGCTAAAATCTATAAAATACTGACGAAAGGAATCAAAGAAGACCTGAATAAATGAAGAAACATGCCATGTTCATGGATTGAAAGACTAAATTTAGCAAAGATGTCAAATCTCTCCAAATTGATATACAGATTTAATAAAATTTCCATAAAAATCCCAGCCAAGTGAAATATAAAATTAATAGGAAAGTCAAAGTAACAGAACAGTCAAAACAAAACAATTTTGAAAAAGAAGAATAAAATTAGAGGCCTCACAGTATCCAATTTAAGATGTACTGTGATGCTACTATGTAAAGTAATAAAGTGTAATCAAGGCAGGGTAGCACTGGTGAAGGAATAGATAGATACATCAATGGAACAAAATTAGAGTCCAGAAATAGGTCTACATACGAAATTGATTTTTCACAAAAGTGCAAAAGCAATTCAGTGGACAAGGTACATTCTTTTCAATGAATTGTTTGGAATTATTGGGCATCCATACACAAAAAGAATGAACTTTGAGCTAAATCTTATACCTGTACAAAAATTAATTTTAAGTAGATTATAGATTTAAATGTAATATGCAAAACTGTGAAACAGTTACAAGAAGACATAAGAACACCTTCCTGATCTTGGATTAAGCAAAGAGTGCTCAGATATGACACCAAAAGCATAATCCTTACATGAAAAAATTGATAATTGTACTGCATCAAAATTAAAAGTTTTTGCTCTGCAAAAGACACTTTTAAAGTAATGAAAAGACAAGCCACAGAGTGGGAGAAAATATTTACAAAACATCTTCAACAAAGGACTTATATCCATAGTACATAAGAAATTCTCCAAACTTAACAGTAAGAAAATAACCCTGTTGAAAAATGGGCAGAAAGTTTAAACTAACACTTTACATGTGGATGAGAAATCATTACATGAAGAGATGTTTAACACCATTAGGGAAATAAAAATTAATACCATGATTGCCACCTATTAGATTGCATTAGAATATTAAAAATAGAATGACTAATAAAAAATACAACACCAATTGGAGATGAGAACAAAGAGCCCCGGAACTCTCATACGTTGCCGGTGGGAATGCAAAATGGTAAGCCACGCTGGAAGACAGTTTGGCAGTTTCTTATAAAGTTAACATGCATTTATCCATAAGAACAAGCAATCCCATTCCTAGGTATATATGTATATATCCAAGGGAAGTGAAAACGTATTCATCCAAAAACCTGCATATGGATTTTTTTGTTGTTGTTTTGAAAGAGTCTCGCTCTGTCGCCCAGGCTGGAGTGCAGTGGCACAATCTTGGCTCACTGCACCCTCTGCCTCCCAGGTTCGAGCAATTCTTGTGCCTCAGCCTCCAAGTGCCTGGAATTATATGTATGTGCCACCATGCCCAGCTAATTTTTGTATTTTTAGTAGAGACGGGGTTTCACCATGTTGGCCAGGCTGATCTCGAACTCCCGACCTCAAGTGATCCGCCCTCCTCGGCCTCCCAAAGTGCTGGGATTACAGGTGTGAGTCATCACGCCCAGCTTTTTACATGGATGTTATTAGCAGCTTTATTTATAATAGCCAAAAACTGAAAACAACCCAAATGTCCTTCAGTGGGTGAATGAATAAAAAACCATTGTATGTTCATACAATGGAATACCATTCAGCACTAAAAATGAATGAATAATTAATATACTAATAATTTGGATGACTATCAAAGGCATTATGCTGAGTGAAAGTGAGTCTCAAAAGGTTACACACTATATGATTCCATTTTATGACATTCTTGAAAAGATAAAAGTATAGTTAGAACGGATCAGTAGTTTCTGGGGCTTAGTGGGAGGGGGAGGGTATAACTATAAAGGGATAATACAAAGGAGGTTTGGGGATGATGGAACCATCCTATATTCTGATTGCAGTGATGGTCGTATGAGTCTGTACATGTGTTAAATTCAAATAATTGTACAAGAAAAATAAATATTACTGTAAGTTAAATAATTTTTCTCTGTCATGTGTTAACAAACCCTCTGCTTACCCTTGGACATGCTACAATTTTATATTAGTTTAAGACGGTGGTTAAGGCCTCAAGAAGTCCCCAAGAGCTGTGTCTGGGTTCAAGTGCCCTGAAATGTGGCAGGTAAGGAAAACTGAAACCTTAAATTCAGGCACACCCACAGGATACTATGAAATATATGGGCATAAATACTAGCATCGGAGGGACATGGTGGCTCATGCCTGTAATCCCAACACTTTGGGAGGCCAAAGCGAGAGGATGACTTGAGGTCAGGAGTTTGAGACCAGCCTGGTCTACATGGTGAAACCTCATCTCTACTAAAAACAGGAAAATTAGCCGAGTGTGTTGGCAGCATCTGTATTCCCAGCTACTCAGGAGGCTGAGGGAGGAGAATCGCTTGAACCCAGGAGGCAGAAGTTGCAGTGAGCCAAGGTCGCACCACTGCACTCCAGCCTTGGTGACAGAGGGAGACTCAGTCTCAAGAAAAAGAAAAAGAACCAGGAAGGAAGCTTCTCCCCTCTGGCTGCCTTCCACTCTTCCACGAGTGCCTCCCATTGGCAGCATCTCAGTAGCAGCAACTAGGCCTCCTAAGAGGCCCTCATATTTATTCTGCAGGGCCTTTGCTCTATACCCCCAGGTTCTGGGAATCCTACCTCTTCCCTGCTGTACTTCCAAGTTTAGGGATAGTAGCTGCTTCTTGTAGTTATTATCTCTGGATTCTCTCACAGTTGCCTTTTTGTTGTCTCATTTCTGCATTACTTGTGTAACCATTTCCTTATCTTAACCTCCTCTGTGGGAACAGGCAGTGGCCTGTTTTCCTGTGGCCCCTGACTGATACTCCAGCCTCTGGAGACTTGAAGTATAGAGTCGGAGGGCAACCAGTTGTAAGGCTGACCCTGAATTCCTTGTGTTTGGCCTCTGCTTGCATTTGTTCCTGCACTTGAAGATAAAATCACAATTCCAAAGCGTGCTACACAAGGCCTATGGTAGACTTTGCTGGTGGTTCCTAATATTTCTGATTCCCTTATTGCAAGACAGGTGGATTGCATTGATTGCATTTTTCACCTCTTTGACGTTTTAGGTGACTTTATGACTTGCTTTGGCCAACGAAATGAGAATAGAAGTGGTGAGCCAGGCGCGGTGGCTCACGCCTGTAATCCCAGCACTTTGGGAGGCCGAGACGGGCGGATCACGAGGTCAGGAGATCGAGACCATCCTGGCGAACACAGTGAAACCCCGTCTCTACTAAAAGTACAAAAACTAGCCGGGCGAGGTGGCGGGTGCCTGTAGTCCCAGCTACTTGGGAGGCTGAGGCAGGAGAATGGCATAAACCCGGGAGGTGGAGCTTGCAGTGAGCTGAGATCCGGCCACTGCACTCCAGTCGGGTGACAGAGTGAGACTCTGCCTCAAAAAAAAAAAAAAAAAAAAAAAGAGAGAGAGAATAGAAGTGGTGAATGTCATTTCTGGGCAAAAGTATTTAAGAGCAGATGCATGTGTTCTCTCCACCTGCTGCAGTGAGTCCTAAAGCCTCAGGCTGAGATGGTAAATTATAAGGTGGAAAAGCCTGTGTGTGACATGTAGCCTGGCAGATAATTTTTATTTTACTTCATGGTTGTGACTGCAATGTAAAGTAGTCTATCTTAACTAATAATACATTTGTCGTTCACCCCCTGTCACCTCCCTTCCTTCTCACTCTTCTGTAAATGCATCAAGATATCTTATACCGGCCGGGCGCGGTGGCTCAAGCCTGTAATCCCAGCACTTTGGGAGGCCGAGACGGGCGGATCATGAGGTCAGGAGATCGAGACCATCCTGGCTAACACGGTGAAACCCCGTCTCTACTAAAAAATATAAAAAATTAGCCGGGCGAGGTGGCGGGCGACTGTAGTCCCAGCTACTCGGGAGGCTGAGGCAGGAGAATGGCGTGAACCCGGAGGCAGAGCTTGCAGTGAGCTGAGATCCGGCCACAGCACTCTAGCCTGGGCGACAGAGCGAGACTCCGTCTCAAAAAAAAAAAAAAAAAAAAAAAAGATATCTTATACCTTTGGGCTGTGCATATGCTCCACCTCTTGCCTTACCAATCATTTTGACCTGGCAGCTGCTGCTAGTTGTTCAAATCCCAATTCAGATGCTACCTACTCCAAGAAGCCTCCTTCATCTGGATTTGGGATGTTTCCTATATTTTCTCCTAATAGCTCATGTTTACTCTTTTTTTTTTTTTTTTTTTTGAGACAGAGTCTTCTGTCACCCAGGCTGGAGTACATTGGCATGATCTTGGCTCACTGGGTTCAACATATTCTTCTGCCTCAACCTCCCTAGTGGCTGGGACTACAAGCGTCACCATGCTGGCCAATTTTTTTTTTTTTTTTTTTTTTTGTATTTTTAGTGGATACGGGGTTTTGCCATGTTGGTCAGACTGGTCTCGAACTCCTGGGCTCAAGTGATCTGCCCATCCGGCCACCCAAAGTGCTGGGGTTAAAGGCGTGAGCAACTACCACACCTGTAAACAAGGCCTCCTGTTTACTTTTAACATGACATTTCCCACATTGCATCATATTATCAGATTATTTATTGATATACCCACTTTATATTAAGTTCTTTGGAGGCAGGGATGGAGTGTCTTCTGTTGTAATTTTTGCTGTTGTTTTATTTGTTTAGCTCTAGTTTAAAAAAATGCATTGAGCATAATGCCTGGTACATAGCAGATATTCAAAAATATCTGTTGAAAGAATAAATTATTTCAGCAAAATAAATAAATACGTTTATTATAAAGTATAAATAAAGCAGAGGATATGTTTTTTAAAATTTAGCTATATACTTATAATGCAATTTAATTGGAAGTCATTTTGTGCATTCTGTATTTTGTCAAGGTACCCCATGTGGATGCTTGGTCATCTACTTTATTTAGAATTCATATCTCTTAGACATTATTTGCTTTTGTCCAATGTATTTTCTGCCTCTTTCTTACTCTTGTTGCTCTGTTTCTATGGAATATCAGCTGGCAACATTTACTTAGTTGATCTATGTTGGTAAATATGTATAGTTAAAATTCAATTCAGTCCTGGGAAACTGGAAAGATCTAAATATCTTTTATATATTTAATGCCATAGTAACCCTGTAACATGTTTCAAATTAAATAAAAACTACTTTTAAATATAAAGGGGTTATTTTTGTCAGCTGCTTTATTATCTCCAAACCAGAGCTGTTCATTTTTTATTCTATTTCCAAAAACTAAATATCCCTCCCAACTCAATTTCAAAATATAGTCTTAGTTCAGATTCTCTAGAACAAAAGCAAAGTCATTTCTAGGCAGTCATAGTTTTGTTTTATGTTTCTCATTATACACATTGAGATTCCTCTAAATGTGAGTCATTTAAGCAAAACTTGGGAAACCTCCAGATTCCTTTTTAATTATCTTAAATTCATCTGAAAATATTTCAGCAAATGCAAGAGAGAATGCCCTTATTAGCAAGATGTTTTAAAATCGTGAAGAGCCTATTATGAACTCAAGATACTCCCTAAAGGTTTTATTAACAGTTCAGGATTGTCCCTTCTATCTGCCTGTTCCTATCTTACTACAGAAAGCAAAATGTAGGAATTGCATTTTTTAGCTCCTTTTAGCATCTTCCAGATTTGGGCTTCCATCCAAGCTCCCACTGCAGTGCACCACTCTGTGAGTTGATGACAGGCAAGGTCGAACAGCCCCTGGGGAACGTTCGTGAATGTGTTGACTACCATAAGCATAAATAGATGATTCTTATCTTAAGGCAAGACAGGCAGAAAGACATGGAGAAGACCCAGGCACCCTTGCCTTCATGTCTGTACAGACCCACACAGACTGTATGTTTAGGATTCAGTAGCCATGTTAGAAAAATGCTACCTCAGACCCTATTCAGGGTTAGCTGCAGTAACCTTAGGAGTCCCTTCTGATCATCCTCTTCCCATGGCAGCTGCAAACTTTTGCCTCTGCCATGTATGGGAAAAGTGATCACTTAAAAAGAACCCTTAGGTTTATTAGAAATGCTTTTGCTGTAAGTGGCAGAAAACCTGCTCCCAAGACTGAAGAGAGTAGGACTTTATCTTGCTCATATAACAGGCATTCTCTCAGTAGGAAACCACCAGCTCAGTGACTCAAGGATGTAACATCACTCAAGGATGCAATCTTAACATGCCAAGCTGTTAGGGTTGAGAAAGAGATACTGCAACTAGAAACATCAGGTATAGGTTCAGAGCAGGAAAAAGCGGGAAGGGCCCCTGCAGCCTCTCCTTTTATCAAGAAGGCAAAGACAAAAGCTTCCCCAGCCCTATCTCCCTGGGGCCCAGCCAACTTCTGTTTGGATCTCATTGCCCAGAGCTTGATTAAGTGGCCACCTCTGGCTGCAAGAGAGGCTGGAAAAGTGGGGAACAGTTTGTCACAATTGGCTTGGTGCAGTGGCAAGACATTGCCTGGCAGAGCACACTCCTGCTTCAAAGAAAATTAAGGATCCAGTAGCTATGAAGAAGGGAGTGAGTGGGTAAGCAAGTGCTAAGCTCTACCTCCACAGGACTACACAGGAGCATTACATCCAATTATAAGGCAACCGATTTTTGCTGGAGTGTTTGTTTAGAATGTGCCATGGATGATAGTACTGCATCTGCTAAGAGGATTCTCCTCCCATATTCAGCCATAAAAAGGAATGGTATAATGTGGATGAACTTCAAAACCACTATGCCAAGTGAAAGAAGCCAGACACATGATTCCATTTATATGAAATATCCAGAATAGGCAAATCCATAGAGACAGAACACAGATTGGTGGTTACTAGGGGTGAGAGGGAAGGGGTAATGGAGGGCAAGCATTTAACAGGTTTAAAGTTTCCTTTAGGGATAATGAAAATGTTTTCGATCTAGATAGAGGTGACTATTGTACAACATTGTGAATGTACTAAACGCTACCAAATTGTATACTTTAAAGTGGTTGGTTTTGGGTTACATGGAATTTAACCTCAATTAAAAAAGAATATTCTCTTCCCTTCTGCTGAACAAAATATTGCAAGCTTTATGCCAATCAGCTTTGTACAGCATTTATACTTCAGTTCCTACAAATTCATCTTGGCAGTAGTAGTTTTAATAAGAGCCACTTATCTGTGGCTGACACAGAGACAACTAGTCACCCTCCAATATCCTTTTATTCTATCCCGTTCTTCTTTAGTAACTAAAACCTAGGCCAGGCGCACTGGGTCACACCTGTAATCCCAGCACTTGGGAGGCCAAAGCAGTTGGATCATCTGAGGTCAGGGGTTCAAGACTAGCCTGGCCAACATGGCAAAACTCCATCTCTACTAAAAAATGCAACAATTAACCGGGTATGGTGTCAGGTGCCTGTAATCCCAGCTACTCAGGAGGCTGAGGCAGGAGAATCACTCGAACCTGGGAGGCAGAGGTTGCAGTGAGCCAAAATTGTGCCATTGCACTCCAGCCTGGGTGACAGAGCAAGACTCCATCTCAAAAAAAAAAAAAAAAAAAAGATAAAACCTAGTCAACATGCCCAGCTAAAAAACAAAAGCAAAACACTACATTTCCCAGACTCCCTTAGAGCAAAGTATGACCATGGACTAAGATCCATTCAGTGAAATGTGAGTGGAAGCTCTGGGCAGGTCTCCCAGCTAGGATCTTTAACAATGCATGACCTTTTGTTCTTCCCTGTTTTTCCTTCTGTCCAGCCTGCAAAACAGACCTGATGGCTGAAGCACCAGCAGCCAATCTGGATCATGATGTGACCTTGAAAATGAAGCTATGTGCTGAGTATGGTAGGATGAAAAGATGAGACTGAGTGCTCAATGACAACCCAAAGATATCATACCATTTGTGGACAGTCTACCTCCAGATTTCCTTTACCTGAGAGAAATGGGAGAGAAAAATGCTATTTTGTTATTTGTTGGGAGAAGAGCGTTGTTCTATGCAGCCAATCTTACTTGTAACGGATACAGAAATATAACTTCCTCAAACAATTCTTATTAAAGATATTATTAAAACTTATTAAAGATAATGCAGCTCAGGGCATGAGTCACATACTCCATTCCAAAGTAAGAACGAATCTACCTACAGGGCTGTTACCTCTTCCATTAAAGTTACTGCTGCCACTTGACATTGGTCTTGGCAATAATCTTTTGGATATGACACCAAGAGCACAGGCAACAAAAGCAAAAATAAGTAAGTGGGACTATATCAGACTAGAAAGCTTCTACACAGCAAGGAAACCAATAAACAAAATGAAAAGGCAACTGATAGAATGAGAGAAAATATTTGAAAACCATATATCTGATAAGGGGTTAATATTCCAAAATGTACAATTAACTCATACAACTCAATAGCAAAAACAGTCCAAATACCCTATTGAAAAATGGGCAAAGGACCTGAATAGACATTTTTTTCCGAAGAAGATATACAAATGGCCAACACATATATGAAAAGATGCTTAACATCATTAATCATCAAGGAAATGTAAATCAAAACCATAGTGAGATATTACCTCTCACTGGTTAAGGTGGCTAGTACCAAAAAAATAAAGATAAGTGTTGGTGAGGATATGGAGAAAAGGGAAACTTGTACACCGTTGGTGGGGAATGTAAAATGGTGAAGCCACTATGGAAAACAGTATGGAGGTTCCTCAAAAAATTAAAAATAGAAATACCGTATGATCCAGCATTCCTACTCCCGGGTATTTATTCAAAAGAATTGAAATCAAGATCTCAAAGAGATGTCTGCACTCCCATGTTCATTGTAGCATTATTCGCAATAACCAAGATATGGAAACAGCCTAAATATCCATTGAAAGATGAGTGGATAAAGAAAATATGGTATATATACACAAAATACTATTCAGCCATAAAAAAGAATAGTTGCCATATGCAACAACATGGGATGAAACTTGAGGACGTTGTGCTAAGTGAAATAAGCCAATCATACAAAGACAAATACTGGAAGACACCACTTGTATGAGGTATATAAAGTAGTCAAACACAGAAGCAGACAGTAGAATGACTGTTGCCAGAGATGGGGGCAGGGAGAAATGGGGAATTGCTGTTCAACAGATAGAAGGTTTCGGTTACATGAGATGAAGAAGTTCTAGAGATCTGCTGTATAACATTGTGCCTATAGTTAACAATACTGTATTGTTCACTTAAAATTTTGTTAAGAGGACAGATCTCATGTTAAGTGTTCTTACCACAATAAAAAAAAAAAATCGAAGCATCTAGATAAGTGCTCTTATACAGGGAAGGAATCGCAGACCAGGGACACTTAACCAGCCTAAAGAGAATAATAGAAGGCTTCCCCAAGGTGGTGAGTCCAGTGTGAAGGACAAGTCATAATTAGCAAGGTGAGGAAGTAGCAAGTGTGGGTATACCAAGGTTTGAAGGGACTTCCCAGTAGAAAGAAAACATAGCAGCTCAGGCTGCCATAACCAAATACCAAAGACTGGGTGGTTTAAATAACAGTATTTTCTCCCAGTTCTGCAGGCTGGAAGTCCAAGATCAAGGTGTTGACAGGTTTGGTTTCTTCTGAGGCCTCTCTCCTTGGCTTGCAGATGATCACTTTTTTTTTTTTGAGACTGAGTCTCATTCTGTTGCCCAGGCTGGAGTGCAGTGGTGTGATTTCAGCTCACTGCAACCTCCGCCTCCCGGGTTCAAGCGATTCTCTTGCCTCAGCCTCCCAAGTAGCTGGGATTACAGGTGCCTGCCACCACGCCCAGCTAATTTTTGTACTTTTAGTAGAGATGGGGTTTCACCATGTTGACCAGGCTGGTCTCGAACTCCTGACCTCAAGCGATCCACCTGCCTCAGCCTCCCAAAGTGCTGGGATTACAGGCATGAGCCACCGTGCCCAGCCAGTTGATCACCTTTCTACTGTGTTCTCACATGGCCATCCCTGTGTGTGTGTGTGTGTCCTATGATTGCCTCTTTTTAAGTTAATCGCCTCTTCAAAGACTCTATCTTCAAATATAGTCACATTCTGAGGTACTAGGGGTTGGGCTTAAGCACACTAATTCTGGAGAAACATAATTCAGCACATAGCAAGCATTCACAAAAGCATGGAGGTGAAAGAATACACTGTAGGCCCAGGGAATCACAGCAATTTGTTATAGCCTGTGGCTATTTGGTGAAAGATGAGGTACAACTGAGAAGTTTCAGTTTTACATGGAGGCGATGGGAAAATGTTGGGGGAGTATTGTGATTGAGTGGTGCTTTAGAAAGACCACCACAGTGGCAATGGGGAGCTCAATTGTAGTGGGACCAAAACTAGATGGGAAACCAATTTTATCAGTTAGCTTTTGCTGAGAAAGGAACTACCCCCAAAATTTAGTAGCTTACAAAACACACACAAACACACACACACATTTATTTACCTAACAATTTTGTGGTTTGGCAATTTGGACTGGGCTCAGCTGTGCAATTCTGCTGATCTGGGCCAAGCTTGGCTGAACTTGGTTGGGCTCACTCATGTATTTGCTGTCAGTGGCCAGGTCAGCTGAGGATGGGCTGGTCTAGGATGCTCAGATGAGACGGAGCATCTCTGTTCCACATGTTCTCTCATCATCCAGCAGGCTGTTCTGGTTTTGCCCACGTGGCGGTGGTGGTAGGACTTCCCAGAACAAGGTAGAAAGAACATAAGGCCTCTTGAGCCTCATGCTTGGAACTCACACAATGTTGCTTCCACTGCAAAGCAAGTCTCAAAGCCAGCCCACATTCAAGGATTGGAAAAAGAGATTCCTTTTCTTTTCTTTTCTTTTCTTTTCTTCTTTTCTTTTCTTTTCTTTTCTTTTCTTTCCTTTTTAAGATGGAGTCTCTCTCTGTTGCCCAGGCTGGAGTGCAGTGGCGTGATCTCGGCTCACTGCAACCTCCGCTTCCCAGGTTCAAGTGATTCTCCTGTCTTAGCCTCCCTAGTAGCTGGAACTACAGACACACACCACCACACCCGGCTCATTTTTGTATTTTTAGTAGAGATGGGGTTTTGTCGTGTTGGTCAGGCTGGTCTCGACCTCCTGACCTCATGTGATCAGGATTGATTGTGATCTGCCCTCCTCGGCCTCCCAAAGTGCTGGGATTACAGGTGTGAGCCACCGCGCCCAGCCGATTCCATTTCTTGATGGAAGGAGCTGTAATTATTTGTGGCCGTCTCTATAGTCCATCACACCAGCTAGGAAGTAACATTTTATAATTCAGAAGAAAATAAGTAAGAGGAATAGAACTGAATTAGTGACAATGGAGATGGATGAGAGACTGAGTTGGGAGAAGTCAGTGATCATTTGGGAACTGGCTGGGTCCTCTGGTTCTGACTTGGGCGATGAAGAGATTGGTGCATTGTCAGAGGTATTTGAACCAGAGCAACTCCATCTTGGATAGGGGCTGGGTAAAATAAGGCTGAGACATACTGGGCTGCATTAAGGCATTCTTAATTAAGAATGCCTTAACTAGGCCAGGCACAGTGGCTGACGCCTGTAATCCTAGCACTTTGGAAGGCTGAGGCAGGCGAATCACCTGAGGTCAGGAGTTCGAGACCAGCCTGGCCAACGTGGCGAAACCCTGTCTCTACTAAAAATACAAAATTAGCCAGACATAGTAGTGCATGCCTGTAGTCCCAACTACTCAGGAGGCTGAGGCAGGAGAATCGCCCAAACCCAGGAGGTGGAGGGTGCAGTGAGCTGAGATCGCGCCATTGCACTTTAGCCTGGGTGACAAGAGCAAAACTCTGTCTCGAAAAAAAAAAAAAAAAGCCTTAGCTAAAGCATTTCTGGGTTTGTTAAGGAGGTTAAGCATTCTTAGTCACAGAATGAGACAGGAGGTTGGCACAAGATACGGGTCATAAAGACCTTGCTGATAAAACAGCATGAGGTAAAGAAGCTGGCAAAATCCCCCCAAAACCAATATGGCAACAAAAGTAACTTCTGGTTGTCCTCACTGCTCATTATATGCTAATTATAATACATTAGCAGCTAAAAGACACTCTCACCAATTCCATGACAGTTACAGATGCCATGGCAACATCCAGAAGTTACCCTACATGGTCTAAAAAGGGGAGGAACCCTCAGCTCTGGGAATTGCCCACCCCTTTCTCAGAAAACTCTGGAATAATCTACCCCTTGTTTAGCATGTAATCGGGAAGTAACAATAAGTATCTTAGTAGAGTAGCTCAAGCCACTCCTCTGCCAACGAAGTAGCCACTCTTTATTCCTTTTCTTTCTTTTCTTTTCTTTTCTTTTCTTTTCCTTCCTTCCTTCCTTCCTTCCTTCCTTCCTTCCTTCCTTCCTTCTTCTTTCTTTTTTTTTTTTTTTTCCTTTCTTTCTTTTTTTCACATGGAGTTTCACTCTTGTTGCCTAGGCTGGAGTGCAATGGCACGATCTCGGCTCATTGCAACCTCCGTCTCCTGGGTTCAGGTAATTCTCCTGCCTCAGCCTCTCCAGTAGCTGGGATTACAGGCACTCGCCACCACACCTGGCTAATTGTTATATTTTTTTAATTTCTTTTTTCGTTTTATTTATTTATTTTTTATTATACTTTAAGTTCTAGGGTACATATGCATAACGTGCAGGTTTGTTACATATGTATACTTGTGCCATGTTGGTGTGCTGCACCCATCAACTCGTCAGCACCCATCAACTCGTCGTTTACATCAGGTATAACTCCCAATGCAATCCTTCCCCCCTCCCCCCTTCCCCCTCCCCATAATAGGCCCCGATGTGTGATGTTCCCCTTCCCGAGTCCAAGTGATCTCATTGTTCACTTCCCACCTATGAGTGAGAACATGTGGTGTTTGGTTTTCTGTTCTTGCGATAGTTTGCTGAGAATGATGGTTTCCAGCTGCATCCATGTCCCTACAAAGGACACAAACTCATCCTTTTTTATGGCTGCATAGTATTCCATGGTGTATATGTGTCACATTTTTATTGGAGACAGGGTTTCACCATGTTGGCCAGGCTGGTCTCGAACTCCTGACCTCAAGTGATCCATCTGCCTCAGCTTCTTAATAGAGTCGGCTTCACTTACTCTATGGACTCACCCTGAATTCTTTCTCACGCAAGATCCAAGAACCCTCTCCTGGGGTCTGGATCAGGACCTCTTTCCAGTAACAGCACTGCTTAGAAGATGAATGTGAGAGGCAGCGCTGATGGTCAATCAGACCAGATCATATCATGGTGTTGAGATTAACCTCTTCAACTTGGTTGCACAGCCTTTATAGTTATAAGTATAAAACATCATTATCTGCTAACGAATGAAATAAAAAACAGAAGTGGAAGGGATACCTGTGGGTAGCAGTTTACTGTTGCTCTAGGGAGAGAGAAAATTTGTACTGTGTTTTTAAGTGGCAGAGAAAATAGTAGGGACAATGTTTTTCTTGTGTGGGAACTTGTATCAGGGACTTTGCACGTGCTGTTCCCTTGGCTGAAAATATCTTACCATCCTATCTCTCTGCCTGCCTCTCTGCTGGCTCCTTCTTAGCCTCCAAGTTTCAGTTTACCATGTCACTGTCACAAAGAGACCTTTCCTGACGACCCTATCTCAATGCGCCTCTTCCCCTGCCAGTTACTACTACAGCGCTCTGTTTAATTCTTTCTCAGCAGTGTTCACAATCTGCTGCTATCTTGGTTTGGCTTATTTGTGTTTGTGTCTCTCTCATTACATTAACATTAAGCTTTGAGATCAGAATATTATCTGTCTTGTTTACCCCACAAAGAGCTTGGCAGATTCTAGCGGCTTGTGAAAGGAAAATAAAAACGCAGGACACCAATTCACTGCCAAAAGGAAAAAATGAAGCTGAAAGCTGAGTCATGCCAGAAGCTGCCTTTCCCTTTGTTCCTAAGCTGATAGCTACAGATAAAAGGTTAAACACCTCTGCAGGTAGCTACTCTATGTTCACCTTGTCTTATGTACAGTGATTTACTGAGTGCGAGAGGAATACATAATTGACTCTTCCCCTACCTGCTCCTTTTCTCTTGCAACATGTGAATGGTCATACCTTCCTCCCTCTTTCCCCTCCAGCCCGCTTTTTCCCCTTTAAAAAATGAGCCCTCAAAATCATCTTTGGAGAAAGGCACAGACCACAGACAGTTTCTGTGATTCTCTGTTTCATCTCCTCTGGGCATGTCCTTAACCTTGGTAAAATAAACTTCTAAGGGATTGAGACCTGTCTCAGATACTATTTGGTTTACATGCTCAATATATATTTATTAAATGAAAACATTATTATCTCCACGCCTGGAGATTAAATATAGATGATGTTTTTCCTTAGGCGCTCTTCTTTTTAATCTGCTTTAATATGAATTTAGAAACGTGGCCAGGCTTGGTGGCTCACACCTGTAAGCCCAGCACTTTAGGAGGCCAAGACAGGAGGATCGCTTGAGCCCAAGAGTTCAAGACCAGCCTGGCCAACATGGTGAAGCCCCGTCTCTATAAAAACATACAAAAATTAGCTGGGCATGGTGGTGCACGCCTGTAGTCCCAGCTTCTTGGTGGCCGATGCAGGAGGATAGCTTGAGCCCAGGAAGTCGAGGTGTCAGTGAGTCGACATGGTACCACTGCAATCCAGCCTGGAGATCGTGACAGTGAGACTTTGTCTCAAAAGGGAAGAGGAGGCCAGGCATGGGGGCTCACGCCTGTAATCTAGATGGCAGACCTTTTAAAGAAATTAGTAAAGTTATTTTAAAGAAGCTGTGGCATAATGGTTAAGAGTACAAGCTTTAAAGCCAGATTGCTTGGGTTTAAGTCTGGACTCTACCATGACCTGGCTGTATGACCTTAGATACATTGTTTTCTTTCTTTGTGCCTCACTGTCTTCATACGTAAAATGGGGATAATAGTACCTATGACCTTAGATACATTGTTTTCTTTCTTTGTGCCTCACGGTCTTCATGTGTAAAATGGGGATAATAGTACCTATCTCACTATCTAATGAAGGCTAAATGACTTAACATACATAAAGGACATAGTAGACATTCAGTACATATTTACTACCTTAGTAAATCATTTCAGTGTTTAAACACATCTTCAATATCAAAATCTTCCCTATACGTTAAAACAGTGTTCTTGAAATATGCTACAGGTTATCAGCAAAATACCTTGCTTTGCTTCTTCCTTTCTTCTCCTCTCCTCTCCTCTCTTCCTTTCCTCTCCTCTCCTCTCCTCTCTTCCTCTTCTCTCTCTTCTCTTCTCTTTCTCTTCTCTTCTCTTTTCTTTCTTGAACGGAGTCTCACTCTGTCACCCAGACTGGAGTATAGTGGCGTGATCTCGGCTCAGTGCAACCTCTGCCTCCCCGGTTTAAACGATTCTTCTGCCTCAGCCTCCTGAGTAGCTGGGATTACAGGCATGTACCAACACAGCTGGCTAATTTTTGTATTTTTAGTAGAAATGGGGTTTCACCATGTTGGTCAGGCTGGTCTCAAACTCCTGACCTCAGGTGATCAACCTGCCTCAGCCCGCGCAAGTGCTGGGATTACAGGTGTGAGCCACCTCGCCTGGCCTACCTAATTTTTAATTCTCCTGTAGGTCCAGCCTGTTCAGTGGATAAGTGCAAATGTCCATTTCTTTTGAGAAACAAACCTTGGCAGTTCTGAGAGAACTGGATAGCTAAAGTCTCATTGTCAAATCACAGTGTGAATTTGGCTATCAAAACAATTACTGTATTAGTTTGAACTTTTGTGGCTTCAAGTGCCAGGAACCTCAGCTCAAACTTGTTTAGCATAATATTATAATAATGATCATAATCCTTCGTAACAGTACTAGACTCAGAGATGCACCACCCAGATCCCCCTCAAAGGAAGGACTTGCTGCACAGCTGCAGGGACTGCAGTCGCCAGGTAGCTCCAGCTCCAGTTTGTCAGTTTCTTCTTCTGGGCTGCCTCTGGTGGGAGAGCCATCTCCCTTGAAGTCACACCCTCCCTATACAACCCACATCCAATGACTGTGTGAGCAGAGCTATAACACCCACCTTGAGACAAGGCTGACTGAAAATACTTCCAGAACTCTCTGCTGGACTGGCTAAGGCTTCATCAGATCTGCTTCAGCATCGTTCAGCATCGCTCAGCATCACTTGCCCAATCCTGTGTCATCCTTCTTTCACAGTGTTTGATCCCTTCCTTATAAACCTTTACATCCCAAACTCCATCTCAGTGCAGCCTCTGAGGGACCCAGCCTGCCACAGTAACTGTTTAGTCAGGGTTTTCCAGAGGAACAGAGCCAATAAGATATATGTATATATGAAAGCGACTTTATTAAGGGGAACTGGCTCACGCGATCAAAAGGCGAAGTCCCATGACGGCCGTCTGCAAGCTGAGAAAGAGAGAAGCTGGTAGTGGCTCAGTCTGAGTCCAAAAGCCTCAAAACCAGGGAAGCCAACAGTGCAGCCCCCAGTCGGCGGCCGAAGGCCCGAGAGTCCTCGGCAAGCCACTAGTCCAAGTCCCAGAGTCCAAAGGCCAAAGAACCTGGAGTCTGATGTCCAAGGGCAGGAGGAGCAGAAGGAAGCATCCAGCATGGAAAAAAAAGAAGGAAGCCGGGAGACTCAGCAAGCCAGCTTATCCCACCTTCTTCCACCTGCTTCGTTCTAGCTGTGCTAGCAACCAGTGGGATGGTGTCCACCCACATTGAGGATGGGTCTTCCTCTCCCAGCCCACTGAATCCAATGTCAATTTCCTCTGGCAATGGCCTCACAGGCACACCCAGAAACAATACCAGCTATCTAGCCACCCTTCAATCCAATCAAGTTGACACCTAATATTAACCATCATAGTAACTTAGCTGGCCATTCGTAAATTTGGCTTTGGCCACGGTTGCACATGGGAATACAGAGGCTCAGAGATATACAATCAAGCCCTGACTTCTGTCTCCAGTACAACTCTGCTCTCATCTGTCTGTTGACCCATTCATAAGAGGCCACCTCATGGCTGGAAGGTGGCTGCCAGGAACTCCTGGGATGATATCCTTCCTTTTCACACCCAGCAAAAAGGAGCAAGCATCTTTATCCCAGCATCCCCAGAAGTCTTGAAGTTCACAGTAACAGGGCTAGTGTGGGTCAAGTGCCCAACTCTGAACCAGTCACTGTGGCTGGGAGAAGGTGATGCTGATTTTCTTCAGGTGTAGGTCATATGCTTCACACTGAGAGTATGAGGGTGGAAGAGGAAGAATTTGCCAAATGAAAGCTAGGAGGTGTGGTCAGCAGTTGGGCGAAAATCTTTTTGCTCAGAAATGTCCCTCCCAATCACTCCTTGAGTCAGTTTAAACCTTATTCAGATTAAAAGTTTAAACTTTTGTAAAGGTAAAGGATATAGGTGAAATGGATTCTGGAATGAAACTGGGAATATCTCATTAAATGCTATTCAAAAATCATTTCTGGAATACCTGCTGTGTATAGAGCATAATACAAGGTATTTGTTAGAAGATAGAGAGTCCCTGCCCTCAAGATATTTAAAGTCTGATTGAATATATACTCATTCAGTGACAAGAGGCACTTGCAGAATAATATCAACACGTTTAAAGTGAGAGTAGGCCGGGCATGGTGTCACGTGCCTGCAATCCCAGCACTTTAGAAGGCCAAGGTTGGAGGATTGCTTGAGCCCAGAAGTTCGAGACCAGACTGCAACATAGTGAGATCCTGTCTTTATAAAAGATAAAAAATAGCTGAGTGTGATGGCTTGTACCTGTGGTCCCAGCTACTTGAAAGACTGATGTGAGAGGATCGCTTGAGCCTGGGAGGTCGAGGCCCCAGTGAGTCATGATCATGCCACTTCTCTCCAGCTGGGTGACAGAGTGAGACCCTGTCTCAAAAGAAGTGAGAGTAGATGTTCTGAGAATCTCACACATGTGGATGGGGCAGGAAAACAAAAATGTCTGCTGATTGGCTGCAGCAGCCATCTCAAAGTCCACAATCTGACTCTGGTCATGTGAGCTTCAGGCTTTCCTGCAGAGACTGTCCATTGTTACCTTTACTTACAGTTGAATGATCATAGTAAACTTGCTCCCTTCAGCTCCACAATTTAGAAGTCACAGATTATAGAAGGGAGGAGGTAGCAGCTAAGTGGCCCTAGAGGCAGTGAGAAGGGATGACTAACTGGCTAAAAGAGAGAGAGGAGACAGAACCATTTGGGTAGATGTAAGAGATTGCAACTAAATTGAGTAAATAAGCTATACAGAAAAAACAGGCTCACATAAGGCTTTTGTGGATTTTTTTGTTTTTTTGTTTTTTGTTTTTTTTTGAGATGGAGTCTTGCTCTGTCGCCCAGGCTGGAGTGCAGTGGCACCATCTCGGCTCACTGCAAGTTCCGCCTCCCGGGTTCACGCCATTCTCCTGCCTCAGCCTCCTGAGTAGCTGGGACTACAGGCTCCCGCCACTGCGCCCGGCTAATTTTTTTGTATTTTCAGTAGAGACGGGGTTTCACCATGGTCTCGATCTCCTGACCTTGTGATCCGCCCGCCTCGGCCTCCCAAAGTGCTGGGATTATAGGCGTGAGCCACCATGCCTGGCCCACATAAGGCTTTTAAAAGATTGAAAGAAAATGCACCAAAATGTTTCTAGGCCTAAAAGAGCAATTTTCCTTCACCCTTTTTATGATTTTCCAAATTTCCTATAATAAGAACATAATACTTTTTTTTTTTTTTGGGACAGGGTCTTACTTTGTCACCCAGGCTGGAGGAGTGCAAGAATGTGGCTCATTGCAGCCTTAACCTCCCGAGCTCAAGCGGTCTTCTCGCCTCAGCCTCCCAAGTAACTGGAACTACAGGTGCAGCCACCACATCTAGCTAAATGTGTGTGTGTGTGTGTGTGAGTGTGTGTGTGTGTGTGTTTTGTAAGGACAGGGGTTTCCTCACGTTACCCAGGCTGTCCTCAAACTCCTGACCTCAAGCGATCTGCCCACGTCAGCCTCAAAAGTGCTGGATTACAAGCATGAGCCACCACACCTGACCCATAATACTTTTATACAAGGGGGAAAACATGTTATTTTAAAACCATAGCTGTTAGAGCTAGTATAAAGCACACTAGGGTGGGCCATAGGGCAAATTGTCCCCCGCATCTTGGTACCCATGGAACTATGGCGTACCACAGAAAGGCAGATT
>NW_022680817.1:0-69802 GCF_009764315.1 Trachypithecus francoisi
TATAGAAACCCAGCCCAGTTCATGGCCCATATAGCAACAACCATCAGACACTTTACTGCCCTAGACCCAGAGGGGCCAGAAGGCTGTCTTATTCTCAACATGCATTTTATTACCCAATCTGCTCCCGACATTAGAAAAATCTCCAAAAATTAGATTCTGGCCCTCAAATGCCACAACGGGGCTTAATTAACCATGCCTTCAAGGTGTACAATAATAGAGAAGAGGCAGCCAAGCAGCAATGTATTTGTGAATTGCAATTACTTGCCTCCACTGTGAAAGAAATCCCACCCACGTCTCCAGCACACAAGAACTTCAAAATGCCAAACGGCAGCATCCTGGCATTCCTCCAAGACCTCCTCCCTCCGGATCTTACTTCAAGTGATGGAAATCTGGCCAATGGGCCAAGGAATGCCCACAGTCTTGGATTCCTCCTAAGCCATGTCCCATCTGTGCAGGACCCCACTGGAAACTGGACTGTCCAACTCACTCAGCAGCCACTCCCAGAACCCCTGGAAGTCTGGCCCAAGACTCTCTGACTGACTCCTTCCCAGATCTTCTCAGCTTAGTCCCTGAAGACTGACACTGCCCAATCACCTCAGAAGCCTCCTGGGCCATCACAGACACTTTGAGTAACTCTTGTGGTGGAGGGTAAGTCCCCTTCTTAATCAATGTGGAGAATACCCACTCCTCATTACCTTCTTTTCAAGGACCTCTTTCCCTAGCCCCCATAACTGTTGTGGGCATTGATGACCAGGCTTCTAAACCTCTTAAAACTCCCCAACTCTGCTGTGAATTTGGATCATATTCTTTTATGCACTCCATTTTAGTTATCCTCACCTGCCCAGTTTCCTTATTAGGTCAAGATGTTTTAACAAAACTATCTACTTCCCTTACTATTCCTGGGCTATAGGCACACCTCATTGCCACCCTTTTCCTCACTTCAAAGCTTTCTTCACATCCTCCCCTTGTGTCTCCCTGCCTTAATCCACAAGTATGGGATACCTCCACTCCCTCCTTGGCGACCTATCATGCATCCCTTACCATCCCATTAAAACCTAATCACTGTTACCGCTAGGGCCTCTTATCACCCACCTGTTACAACATGGCCTCTTAAAGCCTACAAATTCTCCTTACAACTCCCCTATCCTACCCATCCAGGAACCAGACAAATCTTACAGGTTGGTTCAGGATATTTGCCTTATTAATCAAATCTTCTTTCCCATCCACCCTATAGTGCCAAACATGTACACCCTCCTATCTTCAATACCCACTTCCACAACTCACTATTCTGTTATTGACCTCAAAGACACCTTCTTTACTATCCCCTTGCATCCCTCCTCCTAGCCTCTTTTTGCCTTTACTTGGACTGACCCTAACACCCACCAATCCCAACAACTCACCTGGACTGTTCTGCCCCAAGGCTCCAGGGACAGCCCACACTACTTTGGTGAGGCCCTTTCTCATGATCTGCTTTCTTTTAACCTGTCTGTCTCTCACCTTATTTAACATTTTGACGATCTTGTTCTTCCCAGCGGGACACTATCCTGCTTCTTCAACATCTCCGTTCAAAGGGGTACCGAGTATCCCCCTCCAAGGCACAAATTTCTTCCCCTAGTGTTACCTATCTCGGTATAATCCCCCATCAACGTACACACACCCTTCCTGCAGACTGTGTTCAGTTAATCTCCCAGACCCCAATCCCCACCACCAAACAACAACTCCTTTCCTTCTTAGGCGTTGTTGGATATTTTCGACTCTGGATACCAGGCTTTGCTATCCTAACCAAACCACTTTACAAGCTCACAAAAGGTAACTTAATTGATCCCATAGACCCTAAGTCTTTCCCTCATTCTTCTTTTTGCTCTCTCAAAAAGTCCCTGGAGACCGCTTCCACACTAGCACTCCCCGACTCGTCCCTTCCTTTTTCCTTACACACAGCTGAAATACAAGGCTGTGGTCCTGGAGCCCTCACACAGGAGCCAGGCCCACAGCCTGTTGTCTTTCTATCAAAACAACTTGACTTCACAATTCTGGCGTGGCTCTCATATTTGTGTGTGGCGGCAGCTGCTGCTATAATACTTCTGGAAGCCCTCAAAATCACAAGCTATGCTCCACTTACCCTCTACAGTTCTCATAACCTTCAAGCATTAATATCCTCCTTACACCTTTCACACTTAACTGTCTGCTCCCTACTTTTTGCAACAGGGCTTTACACAGTCATCCCCATTACTTGAACTGTGCCCCAAAAACTTGTCATCCCTATTATCTTCTGTCTAGTCACACTCCTATTCACCATTATCAACTACTCATAAATGCCCTGCTCTCATTTATACTGCTAGTTTAACTGTTTCTCCAAACCATCACAGCTGATATCTCCTGGTCCTATCACCAAACCGCCACTCTTGGCTCCCTCTTAGAGTGGATAGATGGATGATCTTTGCTGGCAGGGCACACTCAAACACTTTCACAATTGTATGAATTTCTCAATTCATACAAAACCACATCCAGGCCATCACCAGTCATTCTATATGACAAATGCTCCTTCTAACAACCCCACAATATCACCCATTACCCCAAATCTTTCTTCAGTTTAATATCTCCCACTCTAGTTCCCACGCTGCCCCTAATCCCGATCTAAGCAGCCCTGAGAAACAACACCCATTATCTCTCCATACCAACCCAAAAATGTTTGCTGCCCCAACACTTCACCACTATTTTGTTTTGTTTTTCATGTTAACATAAGAAGACAGGAATGTCAGGCCTCTGAGCCAAGCTAAGCCATCATATCCCCTGTGACTGCATTCATACATCCAGATGACCTGAAGCAACTGAAGAACCACAAAAGAAGTGAAAATAATCAATTCCTGCCTTAACTGATGAGAGTCCACCATTGTGATTTGTTCCTGCCCCACCCTAACTGATCAATTAACCTTGCGACATTCCTTCTCCTGTACAATGAATCTCAGGAGCTCCCCCACCGAGCATTTTGTGACCCCTGAACCTGCCCACAAGAGAACAATGACTTGTAACTGTAGTTTTCCACTAACTACCCATATCCTATAAAACTGCCTCACCCCTATCCCCCTTTGCTGACTCCTTTTTTTCACTCAGTCCACCTGCACCCAGGTGATTAAAGAGGTATACTGCTCACACAAAGCCTGTTTGGTGGTCTCTTCACACAGATGCGTGTGACAGATTACAGCCCTAATGACACCTTAACATTAGCTCTGTGAGACTTCTGACCTCCAGAACTACAGGGTAATACATTTATGTTGTGTGAAGCCAACAAGACTGTGGTGATTTAAACAGCAGCATTGGAAACTAATGCAAGGGGAAGAGATGTCTTTCACCTCACTGAGAACATGGTTGTCCTCTGTTCTTGGAAATATTTCCACCTTCTTATCTGGTGTCAATTATGTCATATTTTCTAGTATTTAAAGAAAAGATCTGCTACCCTAAAATTCTATATCCAGTAAAAGTATTATTTAGAAATGAAGGACAAATTGAGAAGTCCTCAGTTGTAGAAAAACTAAGAGTAATTCCTGCTAGTGGATCCACTTTAAACATAGCCAAAATGAGCCCTAGGAAGGTAAAACTAAAGATAAAGAGGGGATATTAAATACCATTCTGGACAAAAGGCTACAAAAATGAGAAGACAGATGGACATAATGCATTGCTATCATGTGTGATAGTTGTATCAAAGTTGTAACACTGCTTTATTCCTAATATATGCAGAGAAATTACTTTTAAAAAACAATCTATTTACAACGGGGGAGGAAAAGTGACATAAAAAAGGTAAAATCCTATATTTATTTTAAATGGTAATATATCGACACCAACACTGTGAGAAGCTATGCATATAAAGGAAATACCACGACAACCAATTTAAAAATCACTATAAAAAGAGATACCCCAAAATTAGACAAAATTAAAATGAAATTGTAAAAATGTTCAAGTAACCCAAAGAAAGACTGCAAAAAGGAAACAGAGAAGCAAAAAAAGATACAACAAAAAAGTAGAGTGCAGACTTAAATTTTAATATATCAATATCATATATTAGATATGTAAATTATGAAATTTTAAAAAAGACAACAATTGATTAGTCAAAAAGAAATGTCCCAACTGAATGTTGTCTATAAGACACTCCCATCAAATATACAGTATAAGTAGATTGAATATAATAGGAAGGAAAATAGTATACTATGCAAACATTACTCAAAAGAATCACTAGCAAATACTAATATCAGATAAAGTAGACCACAGAGCAAAAGAATGTTACCAGGGACAGAAAGGTACATTACATAATGAAGAAAGTCATTTTGGAAAGAAGAGCAGTTCTAAGTGCGTAGACACTAAGCAACAGAGCAATATAGTGCATGTGGTAGAAGCTAATAAAACTATTACACGTGAAGACTTAAAAACCCCTTGTTAATGTTCGATAGGACAACTCAACAGAAAATCAGCAAAGAGAGAGAAGCACTCAACCATGTCATCAACCACGGGATCTAACTGACATTGATAGAACACTCCAACCCATAACAATAGAAGTTCACATTTTTTTCTTCCAAGTGACCACAGGACATATACCAAGATGGGACATATTCTGCCCATGTAACCTCTCAACACATCTGCAATAATTAAAATAGTGAATATGTTCTCTGACCACAGAGGGATCAAACTAGAAATCCATATTGAAAATGTAACCCCCAAATTTTCAAATACATGGGAACTATACAAGATTGTTCTTTCCAAGGAACCAGGCTTTGGTTTGCCTGGTGTTCAGTGTCACTTTTTCTGTTTGCAGTTTTATTGATTTCTACTCTAATATTTATTATTTATTTTGCTCATGTTCTACTTCAGATTTAAATTGCTCCTCTTTACATAGCTTCATAAGGTGGAAGCTGAGGTTACTGATTTCATGCCTTTTATTTTTTGAAAAATGCTCATATGCATATGTTTATCTACGTGCATACACATGCATAAATATGTGCAGATGCATATGCATACATGTGGTTTTAATACCATAAATTACCCTGTAAGCACTGCTGAATACCTGTGTTTATTTTCTTTCCTCTGAGCTCAAACTCCACTCACTTGCAAACCTGGCCACTTAATCTGCATGTTCACTGTCATCTCAATCTAAAATTGAGCAAAAATAACAAACTACTTTCATTTTATCTCAATTTTCTTGACTGCTAATACATTTAACATCAGTAAGTCAGAACCTATCTAATAGATTAAGGCCAAAGCTGCCAGGCCACTCCTAATATGACTCTTCTCACACCAAGGAGTGTAATTGACATTGATTTAAAAATATGGTGTCATCTGCTTATGTCTCCAATACTCTTCACTGCCCCAAGACTAGCTTATGCCAGGATTCACTTTGCCCAGGTAAGTATCTCTTCTGCTTCTCACAGTCCAACTAGATTCATTACTCTGCTAAAAAATAAATATGACCATGGGGGTACATTGCTTAAAAAATATTCCCAGAATGTCCTCCTATACTTAGAAAGCATTTGCTCCCCAAATAAAAAATGAAGGCCTTCTTAATTTCACACTAGTCATATGTGGTGATCTTTAAGACACTGAGAGAAAATGGCTCTGACCTGCCTCCTCACAGACTTTCTCTTTTTTCCGTTGGTTAAGTCACTCTCCTCATAGTGCCTTTCTCTGTCCTTCACGTGTTCGTACTGTGTTCCTTCTAAGAGCTGTGATCGTCGTGAACCTCGAAGCCCTTCAGAAACTTCTCTTCAGGTCAGTTGTTCTCCTCATCCAGGTCAGTTACCTCCTCAGAAAAAGTAGCCTCTGCCTCCCCAACTAACTGACTATATTTCCTCATTAACCACTTCCTCTCCCCTTGCCACTTTTTTCCTTTATGACCCTTAACATTTTCTAGAATGTTTTTGTTGATTTGTGTTTAATTAAATATGGCTTTTTTTTTTCACCAGAAAAGTTACAGGTAAATGAGAGTCAGACACTGACTTTCTCTGAGGTGCAGCCTAGATATATTCCTGGTCCAGCATAGTTGCTCAATTAACACTTTATTGAATGAAGAATGAATGAATGAATGAATGAATGAAAAGTTAATGAGCAAGAAACTTTTATTGAGTGAAGAATGAATGAAAAGTGAATGAGCAAGAAACTCTCCAAGACATAATCAACACTTGTGACCTATACTCATTGAAAACAACCCACTGAATGTAAAACATGAATTATTCTGAGTAAGGAGAAGTTTGAACAGCAGTGTGCTGCTCTTCATAGTCAGAAAGAAGGAGAGAAAATAGAGGGAAGAAATTGTTGTCTCAGATGCATTTTGCATTTGCCAGGGAGATAAGAAAGACATCCAAAGTCCATGATAATCAGGTATGAGGATTCTTATCTTTTTAAGAAACAAGCAAATAGACTTTGCAATCACAAATTTGCAATCAATGAGACTACTCTGTCACTTAACTCTATTGCCTCCTTTTCACAAAAAGTGGTTTTATTATTTAACTCTTCTTGGAAAACAAACTAGCTCCAAACAAAATGCCATAAAATGAGCATGTACAGTCCTCCCTCAGTATCCATGGGAAATAGTTTCCAGGACAACCTGCAGATATTCCAATTTATGGAGACTCAAAACATTTATATAAAATGTACAGTATTTGTGTAGAACCTACACATTTCCTCCTGCACCCTTCACATCATCTCTAGCCTGCTTATAATACATAATACGATGTCTACATATGACTTACCTTGTGTGGATTCATCCAAGTGGTACTCAGCACACGGAGAAGTCAAGTTTTGCTTTTTGGAATTTTGTGGATTTGTTTTCTAAATATTTTTGATCCAGGATTAGTTGAATCCATGGGTGCAGGCCCCATGGATAGAGGGCTGACTGTACAGCTGCTTATAATTCTGAGGATCACCTCTGTGGTTCTTCCATTCTGGGCTGACTGTACTGATCTCTGCTGAGCCCACTTATGTGTCTGCAGTTACTCTGTGGTTCAGTTGTGACTGGATGGTCTGATGTGACTTCTTTTTTTTTTTTTTTTTTGAGACGGAGTCTCGCTCTGTCGCCCAGGCTGGAGTGCAGTGGCCGGATCTCAGCTCACTGCAAGCTCCACCTCCCGGTTTACGCCATTCTCCTGCCTCAGCCTCCCGAGTAGCTGGGACTACAGGCACCCGCCACCTCGCCCGGCTAGTTTTTTGTATTTTTTTTAGTAGAGACGGGGTTTCACTGTGTTAGCCAGTATGGTCTCGATCTCCTGACCTCGTGATCCGCCCGTCTCGGCCTCCCATGTGACTTCTTTAACCTATCTGGAAGCTGGTTTGATGTGCAGGTTGGACAACATTTGGTTTACATGGATCAGGGAGATTCCCCAACTTCCATTAGATTTGTTCCCAGATCAACTCTGGGATTCAAGTCTATTCATTGTGGGTTGTTTGGGAGAAATTCTACAAAGACAGTGGTTAGTGAAGAAGCTGAACTGCTGTCATTTATTGCTGTTAGCAGTTATTGTTATCCTCTGAAATGCATCTTATATAACCAAGATCTCCCCAGGGTGGCCCAACAGTGCAGCTCAGCTCAGCCCATCCAGTCACTTCCCTGGATGCCTGCAGGTGTGAGAAAGACAATGCGCTCAGTTACAGGAAAGGCAGGGGCCCACCCTGGTGCTGAAAACTGTATGACACAGCTTTCATACTGTTTCATTACAAAATAGAAAGACTTCATTTTCTTTGTACTTAAGATAGTTATACAATTTTTTCTATAATGTACCCATGCTTTTTAACTAATTTGAATTTTCACAACTGGATGTATTTATTATTTATGCCTTAAGTGCTCTTAGTAACTTATGGCAAGAGTGAATTAATAGAGACAAGATATGGATTAGTCATGCAACAATAGAGAAGTGTGTGGATTCAGATAGGATAAAGATCAAAGGGATGACAAATATATTCTTTTGCAGAAGCAGATTCTCATAGATCACCCCCAGTCAAGGTTCACATTCAAAGTGCAATGGTGTGTCAGCCACATTGTGCAAATGGTCAGCTCTGGAGAGTAACCTTGGCTAGCACATTGCAGGACCAAAATTACCTGTAAAGATAGGGGAAAATAAACCATCATGGAAATAATAATAATTTGAAAGAGTTCTCAGTTATTTATACTTGGATATAAAGCAGAACACTACAATGAATGAAACTACAACCTAAACATTTTAAGCCTTTACTTCTTAGTTTTTTTATTTTTATTATTATACTTTAAGTTCTAGGGTACATGTGCATAACGTGCAGGTTTGTTACATATGTATACTTGTGCCATGTTGGTGTGCTGCACCCATCAACTCGTCAGCACCCATCAATTCATCATTTATATCAGGTATAACTCCCAATGCAATCCCTCCCCCTCCCCCCTCCCCCCTCCCCATGATAGGCCCCAGTGTGTGATGTTTCCCTTCTCGAATCCAAGTGATCTCATTGCTCAGTTCCCACCTATGAGTGAGAACATGCAGTGTTTGGTTTTCTGTTCTTGTGATAGTTTGCTAAGAATGATGGTTTCCAGCTGCATCCATGTCCCTACAAAGGCCGCAAATTCATCCTTTTTTATGGCTGCATAATATTCTATGGTGTATATGTGCCATATTTTCTTAATCCAGTCTGTCACAGATGGACATTTGGGTTGATTCCAAGTCTTTGCTATTGTGAATAGTGCCACAATAAACATATGTGTGCATGTGTCTTTATAGCAGCATGATTTGTAATCCTTTGGGTATACACTCAGTAATGGGATGGCTGGGTCGTATGATACTTCTAGTTCTAGGGCCTTGAGGAATTGCCATACTGTTTTCCATAATGGTTGAACTAGTTTACAATCCCACCAACAGTGTAAAAGTGTTCCTATTTCTACACATCCCCTCCAGCACCTGTTGTTTCCTGACTTTTTAATGATTGCCATTCTAACTGGTGTGAGATGGTATCTCATTGTGGTTTTGGTTTGCATTTCTCTGATGGTTGGTGAAGACAAGCATTTTTTCATGTGTCTGTTGGCTGTATGCATGTCTTCTTTTGAGAAATGTCTGTTCATATCCTTTGCCCACTTTTTGATGGGGTTGTTTGTTTTTTTCTTGTATATTTGTTTGAATTCTTTGTAGATTCTGGATATTAGCCCTTTGTCAGATGAGTAGATGGCAAAAATGTTCTCCCATTCTGTAGGTTGCCTCTTCACTCTGATGGTAGTTTCTTTTGCTGTGCAGAAGCTCTTTAGTTTAATTAGATCCCATTTGTCAATTTTGGCTTTTGCTGCCATTGCTTTTGGTGTTTTAGACATGAAGTCCTTGCCCATGCCTATGTCCTGAATGACATTACCTAGGCTTTCTTCTAGGGTTTTTATGGTTTTAGGTGTAACATTTAAGTCTCTAATCCATCGTGAATTAATTTTTGTATAAGGAGTAAGGAAAGGATCCAGTTTCAGCTTTCTACTTATGGCTAGCCAATTTTCCCAGCACCATTTATTAAATAGGGAATCCTTTCCCCATTTCTTGTTTTTTCAGGTTTGTCAAAGATCAGATGGCTGTAGATGTGTGGTATTATTTCTGAGGACTCCATTCTGTTCCATTGGTCTATATCTCTGTTTTGGTATCTGTTCCATGCTGTTTTGGTTACTGTAGCCTTGTAGTATAGTATGAAGTCAGGTAGCGTGATGCCTCCGGCTTTGTTCTTTTGGCTTAGGATTGTCTTGGCATTGTGGGCTCTTTTTTGGTTCCATATGAACTTTAAAGTAGTTTTCTCCAATTCCGTGAAGAAAGTAATTGATTGCTTAATGGGAATGGCATTGAATCTATAAATTACCTTTAGCAGTATGGCCATTTTCACAATATTGATTCTTCCTATCCATGAGCATGGTATGTTCTTCCATTTGTTTGTGTCCTCTTTTATTTCACTGAGCAGTGGTTTGTAGTTCTCCTTGAAGAGGTCCTTGACATCCCTTGTAAGTTGGATTCCTAGGTATTTTATTCTCTTTGAAGCAATTGTGAATGGAAGTTCATTCATGATTTGGCTCTCTGCTTGTCTGTTACTGGTGTATAAGAATGCTTGTGATTTTTGCACATTAATTTTGTATCCTGAGACTTTGCTGAAGTTGCTTATCAGCTTAAGGAGATTTTGGGCTGAGACGATGGGGTTTTCTAAATATACAATCATGTCATCTGAAAACAGGGACAATTCGACTTCTTCTTTTCCTAACTGAATACCCTTGATTTCTTTCTCTTGCCTGATTGCCCTAGCCAGAACTTCCAACACTATGTTGAATAGGAGTGGTGAGAGAGGGCATCCCTGTCTTGTGCCAGTTTTCAAAGGGAATTTTTCCAGTTTCTGCCCATTCAGTATGATATTAGCTGTGGGTTTGTCATAAATAGCTCTTATTATTTTGAGGTACGTTCCATCAATACCAAATTATTGAGTGTTTTTAGCATGAAGGGCTGTTGAATTTTGTCAAAGGCCTTTTCTGCATCTATTGAGATAATCATGTGGTTTTTGTCTTTGGTTCTGTTTATATGCTGGATGTATTTATTGATTTGCATATGTTGAACCAGCCTTGCATCTCAGGGATGAAGCCCACTTGATCATGGTGGATAAGCTTTTTGATGTGCTGCTGGATTCAGTTTGCCAGTATTTTGTTGAGGATTTTTGCATCGATGTTCATCAGGGATATTGGTCTAAAATTCTCCTTTGTTGTTGTATCTCTGCCAGGCTTTGGTATCAGGATGATGTTGGCCTCATAAAATGAGTTAGGGAGGATTCCCTCCTTTTCTGTTGATTGGAATAGTTTCAGAAAGAATGGTACCAGCTCCTCCTTGTACCTCTGGTAGAATTCGGCTGTGAATCCATCTGGTCCTGGACTGTTTTTGGTAGGCAAGTTACTAATTATTGCCTTAATTTCAGAGCCTGCTATTGGTCTATTCAGGGATTCAACTTCTTCCTGGTTTAGTCTTGGGATAGTGTAAATGTCCAGGAAATTATCCATTTCTTCTAGGTTTTCTAGTTTATTTGTGTAGAGGTGTTTATAGTATTCTCTGATGGTAGTTTGTATTTCTGTGGGATCGGTGGTGATATCCCCTTTATCATTTTTTATTGTGTCTATTTGATTCTTCTCTCTTTTCTTCTTTATTAGTCTTGCTAGTGGTCTATCAACATTGTTGATCTTTTCAAAAAACCAGCTCCTGAATTCATTGATTTTTTGGAGGGGTTTTTGTGTCTCTGTCTCCTTCAGTTCTGCTCTGATCTTTGACCAAAGTTGAAATGAAGGAAAAAGTGTTAAGGGTAGCCTAAGAGAAAGGTCGGGTTACCCACAAAGGGAAGCCCATCAGGCTAACAGCGGATCTCTCGGCAGAAACTCTACAAGCCAGAAGAGAGCGGGGGCCAATATTCAACATTCTTAAAGAAAATAATTTTCAACCCAGAATTTAATATCCAGCCAAAATAAGTTTCATAAGTGAAGGAGAAATAAAATCCTTTACAGACAAGCAAATGCTTAGAGATTTTGTTACCAACAGACCTACCCTACAAGAGATCCTGAAGGAAGCGGTAAACATCGAAAGGAACAACCAGTGCCAGCCTTTACAAAAACATGCCAAAATGTACAGTCCATTGATGCTAGGAAGAAACTGTATCAACTAACGAGCAAAATAACCAGCTAATATCATAATGACAGGATCAAGTTCACACATAATAATATTAACTTTAAATGTAAATGGACTAAATGCTCCAATTAAAAGACACAGACTGGCAAATTGGATAAAGAGTCAAGACCCATCAGTTTGCTGTATTCAGCAGACCCATCTCACATGCAGAGACACACATAGACTCAAAATAAAGGGATGGAGGAAGATCTACCAAGCAAATGGAGAACAAAAAAAAGCAGGGGTTGCAATCCTACTCTCTGATAAAACAGACTTTAAACCATCAAAGATTAAAAGAGACAAAGAAGGCCATTACATAATGGTAAAGGGATCAATTCTTCAGGAAGAGCTAACTATCCTAAAAACATATGCACCCAATACAGGAGCACCCAGATTCATAAAGCAAGTCCTTAGAGACTTACAAAGAGACTTAGACTCCCATACAATAATAATGGAAGACTTTAACATCCCATTGTCAATATTAGACAGATAAATGAGACAGAAAGTCAACAAAGATATCCAAGAATTGAACTCAACTCTGCACCAAGAGGACCTAATAGACATCTACAGAACTTTCCACCCCAAATCAACAGAATATACATTCTTCTCAGCACCACATCACAATTATTCCAAAATTGACCACATAGTTGGAAGTAAAGCACTTCTCAGCAAATGTAAAACAAGAGAAATTATAACAAACTGTCTCTCAGATCACAGTGCAATCAAAGTAGAACTCAGGACTAAGAAACTCAATCAAAACTGCTCAACTACATGGAAACTGAACAATCCTGCTCCTCGATGACTACTGGGTACATAACAAAATGAAAGCAGAAATAAAGATGTTCTTTGAAACCAATGACAACAAAGATACAACATACCAGAATCTCTGGGACACATTTAAAGCCGTGTGTAGAGGGAAATTTATAGCACTAAATGCCCACAAGAGAAAGCAGGAAAGAGCTAAAATTGACACCCTAACATCACAGTTACAAGAATTTGAGAAGCAAGAGCAAACATATTTGAAAGTTAGCAGAAGGCAAGAAATAACTAAGATCAGAAAACAACTGCTTCTGTCACTCCTTCTACTTGGTCATTTGCAGACGTCATTAGGAATAGTCTATTTCTTCCTTTCCTAATATGTACTTTATTTTTACAGACTTCAATCCTTTTACAGTCTACTGCATCATAGAGAAAATTGAATAAATAATTTAGTTCACTTTTAAATGGCAAATGGTTCTATAATAACTATTTGCCACTGAAATGTTGACAGCCTGAAGAAAGAAAAAGAATGGGATTTATTCAGCCATGGTAGTATCTTCACATGAATCGCTTTTACCAAGTCAACTATTTGGATAAACAAATAGAATTTTCTACTATTTAGAATGTTGCAGAATTCAAATGGAGCGGTGTAGTATGCACTGACCTACTTTTACTGATAAAGTGAAGAACCACTGAGGCTATTTAAGGATTCATACAGTGAGACATTATTTCTGGAAACCTGGGATTCTGCTGCCTCAGTTGAAAAGAGTCCAAGAATCAGAGTGCAAATTGTTCAAGGTTTTTTTTTTTTTAGAACCACAAAAATGTCCAAATAGAACAGAGATGCTAAAACCACACTAGCTGTCTATAAAGGAAGCAGCTGGTAAATCTAGTAAACACTGATGGTCTTGTTGAGGTTTTTGTTTCATGTTGAATCACTGTGGGAGATAAGTTACTAGTCTCCTGACAGTAATAAACTGCAAAATCTTCAGGTTCCAGGCTGCTGATGGTGAGAGTGAAGTCTATCCCAGACCCACTGCCACTGAACCTGGCTGGGATGCCAGTGGCCCTGCTGGATGCCCCATAGATGAGGAGTCTGGGAGCCTGCCCAGGTTTCTGCTGGTACCAGGCTAACTTGCTGCCGACACTCTGACTGGTCCTGCAGGAGAGGGTGGTTGTTTCCCCTGGAGACAAAGACAGGGTGGCTGGAGACTGTGTCATCACAATTTCTCCGGTGGTATCTGAAATTGGAAAGAAAACAGAAATGCACTCATATAATCTAGATCAAGACCACTGTCTTTGAGTAAAGGCAAATTTGTTGATCTATATTGAATTTTAATTATATTTCTTGCAGAGCAGAGGTGGTAGGAGTTTTCAGTGATGTGCAAAACCACCTCATGTTCCCCTCACCTGGGAGCCACAGTAGCAGGAGGAAGAGAAGCTGCACTGGGGCTTCCATGGTTCCCTCTGAGTCCTAACTGAGCAATTCCTCCCCAGAGCTCTGACCCAGGCATTGATATGAGCTCTGGAAGGTAGGGCAGCTGGGAGGGACATGCAAAGCAGCTGGGATGGGAGCTGGGCTTCTGGCTGCAGAGACCTGCTTCTTCCTCTCTGAATTGAGCATCCTGCGCCTCCCTGGTTGTCAGGTCAGAAAAGTCTGTTGGTTCAGTCTGAGTGTAGAACTTCTCCCTTGTGATCACAGAATTTCATCCCTGTGTCTTTCTTCTCCTCAGTCACCTAAATTCAGCCAGATGATGTTTGGCACAAGACTGCTAAGAACAATATAAAAGGCTGTGCTTTCATTTCTCTCTTCCTGTCTTCAATATGCCCAGTCATCTCCCTAAGTGCATTATTGGTTCTACTGAAGTGAAGAGTCAGTTAGAACTTAATCTTCCAGATACACCTTTCATTTGCTTGTTAATAATGTTTTCTGAGGGTCATGAAGCTTTCCATTAACCCAGACACATACCCTCTTTGAGTTAAAAGTGAAAAACTTCTGTTTACGGTCCCATGTCCTGGCAGGCCCTGACATAGATGCTCTATGGCTTGCCGATTGCTTGAAATTGACCAAGTAGCTTCACTTCCTTGTGTCTCAGTTTCCATGTCTGTGTAACTGTGACAATAGTGGTACTTACCTTACAGTGCTGTAGACAGTTTAAAGAAAATAAGATGAAACACTTACGATAGTATTCAGGACATTATGGGGCAATTAATTTTGTTTTTATTGATTGAGTATTCAGCACTACAGTCATCATTATCATAAATATACTTACACTTAGCATGGAAAATAGTCTTAAATCTAATCCAAGAATGCTTTATCTGCAGTCATATTAAATTCTAGGGCTTTTTTTTCAGTAACTGTACACAACTCTTAAAATCCTAATGATTTGGTCTTAATCTGTGCTAAAGTACTCAGAACTTCAATCATTCCCATCCATCCCTGTCTAATGCATTACTTCTTATCATCCATTATCAAAATGTTACCCCATGAAAGGTTGCCATGTCCTGTTGTTGTTCTTCTTTCTTACGTAATCTTGATTCTACCTTGTTATCTTTTGTGTTATTCTTGTCCCAGGACTGACAATAAGGACAAGCTACCATCATTACTTATGGGCTCACTCAAGTATAATTTTTTCAGGCTTGTTATCTTGGAAATGTGGACTGTGTCTTGCAAAGAAACTTATTCATTTGGTCAATGTGTTATGAAATAAAATATTTTATCTACCTATGATCCAATATTTAATTTAGACTGATTTGAACAGATTTTTTTTTTTAGTGACAAATAGGAGAAGACGATATAAGAGGAAAAATACAATACAATAGAAAACACAAGATATTGTAACTCTTGCTTCATGGATTTTTACATATATATTAGACCTATGCTGGGTATATGTGTGCAGTGATGATCCAAAACTGAATGGTAACTGGCTTAAGGAATGCCTGTATTACATTGGGTCTTGTCTGCTTTTCCAATTATGAACAGAAAGCTACAGCACTATTTGTATGAGTATCAAATCTTCCAGCTGCCTGAGATAGAGGGAGAGATTTACTGAGATAAAAGCCTTGGAAGTAGTAGAGGTTTGTCCTGTGATGTTACGGCTGTTGTTGTGGTTGTTGTTGTTAGGAAATACAGTAGGAGTGAAAGCAGGTAGATTTACAAGCTCTGCTCTTCCTCAGACTCATAACCGCTTCTAGAGATGGACAGATGGTGGTGCAGGAATCTCTGACACCTCTACGGAAGTCTTTTTTGCTCTTTCCAAGGTCTTTTCTGACAAGTATTGTTTTGAGTCACAGATTAGGTGGAACTGGGTGTAGATGAAAGGACTACAGTAAGAGAAGAAGTTTTCAATCCCAGGTAGTTGTTGTAGGCACAGGGAAATGGAATTTTTCATAGATTTATGCCACACTTGTATCATATTGGGGAGAGAGGCATCAAACCAGGCTCATTCCTGAATCATTACATTATTTTAGAGAGAAGGAACTATGAACTTCTTGTCAAATAAATGTTTAAATTCAACATTACAATTTTCTTTTTTTTTTTGAGACAGACTCGCCCTGTCACCCAAGCTGGAGTATAGTGGTGCGATCTTGGCTCACCACAATCTCTGTCTCCCTGATTCAAGGACTTTTCCTGCCTCAGTCTTCCAAGTAGTTTCATTAGGAATAGTCTATTTTTTCCCAAGTAGCTAGGATTACAGGTGTTGCCACCACACCTGGCTAATTTTTGTATTTTTAGTAGAGATGGGGTTTCATTATGTTGGCCAGGCTGGTCTCAAACTCCTGACTTCAGGTGATCTGCCTGCCTCGGCCTCCCAAAGTGCTGGGATTACAGGTGGGAGGCACTGTGCTCAGCCTTACTGATGATGTATTAATATTATTCACCTTCTTTAATATACCAAGTGGTAAAGTGCAAATCCACAGTTTAAACTTGAGATTTCTACTCGTATGTGAATTATACCAGTGAGGAACAGAAAAACTCTGTATTGGTTGGTAAATGATGTTTGACAGTGATCAGTTTGTGAAGCAGAGACTTATGTCACAATATTTTCCACTGTATTAATTAACAAAATGGTGAGTGGGCCAAGTGTGGTGGCTCACCCCTGTAATTCCAGCACTTTGGGAGGTTAGGTGGGTGGGACGAGGTCAAGAGATCAAGACCATCCTGGCCAACATGGTGAAATCCCGTCTGTAATAAAAATACAAAAATTAGCTGGGCGTTGTGGTGCATGTCTATAGTTCCAGCTACTTGGGAGACTGAGGCAGGAGAATCGCTTGAGACCGGGAGGTCGAGCTTGCAGGGAGCCAAGATCATGCCACTGCACTCCAGCCTGGTGAGAGAGTGAGACTCCGTCTCAAAAAAAATGGGTGAATGGCCTCATACCCAGAAGAATCAGCATTTCTCATGAGTCATATTACCACCAGGAAATAATTGAATTGAAGCCTGTGACTGCTTGATGAAGGCTGTACAAAGAAGGAGGAAAGAAAAAGGACACAAAACACAATATTATAAATAGAAAGGAGAAAGTCATTACACAGTCTATAAAAGTAAAAATTTAAGAGAGGACATTATGAGTAATTTTGTGTCAACTAACTTGACAAAAGTGGTGCAGGGCAAGTTCTTGGTCTCCCTCAGGAAGGAGCGCAGCGTAAGCAGGTGGTGGAAGGAAACGGCTTTACTGAGGTGGCGGTTACAGCTCTGTGACTGCTCTTGTGGAGCAGTAACTTTCAGATGTTGCCATGGCAATGGTAAACTGATATGACACTGGTGGGCGTGTCTTATGGACAGGTGCTTCCAGTGCCTCTTTCTTGTTTTAGCCAGTCTTCCAGGGTTGAGTTCCACCTACCTCCTATCTCATTGCCCTCAGAAATTAGATACTCCTCCTTAAACTTAAGGGGACTGCAGAAGTGCAGAGACCATTTTCTGTAAGTGCTTCCTGCTGACTTTATGGGTGCAGACCTTCCCTGCCATTTGAGGAGTAATAATCTTTGATACCTGAACGAAGGGGCCCAATGGCAGGATGCTTTCATTTATGGGGTGAGAAGACAGAATGGATTGGAAGCCTTGTGACAGACCATATCATCTTTACATGAAATTTAGAAGATATAAACTTTGCTAGAAGATTAAGCAAGAAAATTATAATTGGAAGAGAGAGAAAATTTAATGCTCCTATGCTCAACCACAGAACCACATTATTAATCTATGTGTTTGCAAAACAACAGCCTTAAGTTTTCTAGGTTTTATAAATGGAGGTTGTGGTGTCCACCTTTTGTGCCTGCAGGACCTCGTAAGAAACATGTTTAATCCTGGATAGCTGTACCCAACTAGTGACTTCCTGAAGCCTAGCAGTATTTGGAGTAATTAAGAATATCTGATAAGGGCCCCCTTATTTTGGTTATTATTGATTCTTGGGGGATCCTTTTTGTTGTTGTTTTTTGAGACAGAGTCTCACTCTGTTTCCCAGGCTGGAGTGCAGTGGCACAATCCCGGCTGGGCTCACTGCAACCTCTGACTCCCAGTTTCAAGCTATTTTCATGCCGCACCCTCCTGAGTAGCTTGGATTACAGGTATGTACCATGATGTGAGGCTAATTTTTTGTAATTTTAGCAGAGGTGTGGTTTCCCTATGTTGGCAAGGGTGGTTTTGAACTCCTGGCCTCAAGTCATCCACCCACCTCAGCCTCCCAAAATGTTGAGGTTACAGGTGTGAGCCACCGCACCCAGCCAGTTTCTTCTTTTTAAGTTTTTAGTAAGAGTAAGTCTTCTGGCTGAACAAAGAAGCTATTATTTTCTTTTGTGGAAAAGGGCACTATTTTATTTTCAAAATTTTAAAAGGCCTTTTGAATCTGGCCTACATTTCAAATAGGGGTAGAAAGAGGTGTGTCTGACTCCCTGTTTCCCACCATGGCCTGAATTAGATTTCTTAAGATTTCTTTGGTAGTTCCTTTGGACAAAAGGCTTGGAATCAAAAAATTTATAGCCAATTAAATATCCTAGGCCAGACAGAATGGAGGTGGGCAGGCACTCATTAGCCCTTAAGTGGGCAGATCATGAGGTCAGGAGATCTAGACCATTCTGGCTTACATGCTGAAACCCTGTCTCTACTACGAATATAAAAAATTATCCAGATGTGTGGCAGACACCCGTAGTCCCAGTTTCTTGGGAGGCTGAGGCAGGAGAATCACTTGAACCCAGGAGGCAGAGGTTGCAGGGAGCCGAGATCACCCTCACTGCACTTTAGCCTGGGTGACAGAGCAAGACTCCATCTCAAAGAAAAAAAAAAAAAATATTTTAAAGCAGTATTGTAGCAGGATTGATAAGGAATCAGAGAGACTGAGGGGTTGAGGAGGATATTTATTTTATTATTTAAAATGATTTTGATGATTTCTTACTAAAAGTTGTTAAATATATAATGCAACGAAGTTTGTGGTAGGCTGAACTATAGCTCCCAGAAGATACCCACATCTTAATTCCTAGAACCTGTGAATGTCACATGGAAAAAATATTTTGGCAGACCATATTAAATTAAGCATCTTGAAATGGAGATTATCCTGAATTACCTGGTTGGGCCTGAAATGCTACTGCTTTTATAAGAAAGAGGAAAACTTGATACAGACAGAAGAGCAGAAAGCAATGTGACCACAGTGGCAGAGATTAGGTGATGCAGCAACAAGCCAACAAATGCTGGCAGCCACCAGAGCTGGATGAGGCAAGAAATTAGAGCTTCCAGAGAACACACATCCCTGACAACAGTATAAAAATAAAAAAATAAAGCCCCAAATAAGGTTATATGTGTTAAGAAAAATTAAGTACATAGAATAATGCTATAGTGGGGGAAAACATTGCTTCCACAGACCTCTAAGACAAAACACTTTAGCATCAGAACCACAACAACAGTCAGAACTGGAGGTGAAAAAGTCACAGGAGCTGATGAAGAAGCTAAAGGAGACAGCAATGATTCCAGGCCCTTTAAAAGGGAGAACAAGCTCAAAGTAACAAACACAACAGTTGAATCTCTAAGACACAAATCTCAGAAGTTTTAAAAGAAACTCGCTATTGTATCAAAATCAAAAGTTTCTGTCTTTTTTTTTTTTTTTGAGATGGAGTCTCACTCTGTCACCTAGGCTGGAGTGCAGTGACGCGATCTTGACTGACCGCAACCTCTGCCTCCTGGATTCCAGTCATTCTCCTGCCTCAGCCTCCCAAGTAGCTGGGATTACAGGTATGTACCATTGCTTCTGGCTAATTTTTGTATTTTTAGTAGAGACGGGGTTTTACCATGGACCAGGCTGGTCTTGAACTCCTGACCTCAAGCGATCAAACCACCTTGGCCTCCTAAAGTACTGGGACTACAGGAACAAGCCACTGCACCCAGCTTCAAAAACAAAATTTTATGTAATTTAGCAAATTAATAACAAAGAAACCCAGTTTCAATATGCAGACCATTTTCTAGAAAGTCTACCACACACAATTTTTCAATTATAGCAGGCTTAATCATACACAAAATTTCTTTCATAAATTTCTGTTCACAAACCTTACCTTGACTTACACAGACTCCTTATAACATGCTTTCTAACATACACTTTCTAACTTCACCTATACGATACCTTTCCTAGAAACTTAGTCATTTTACTCTAGGATAAGAATTTATCATACAAGATCCTTTTTCACACAAAGTTACTCTTCCTTTACATCCTTCCCTGAAAAAACATACATCTTCCACCTATAACTCTCCTCATATCTCACTTTATTTACTGGTTTTCTCATATTTTGAACCTCTCTTTTAATAACTTCCAAATTAGACAAAAATTATTTTCCCAGTAAATATTGCATTTGTTTGACACATTTGACATATACCTAGGGAGCAAGAAATGATAAGCTGCCCACTAGACATTGGTGTTGTAGGAGGCAGAAAGAAATTATTCAGGTGGACAGTGAGGGTAAAGCGAGCCCCAGCAGAAAACTTTCCTTCTAATGGAACGCAGCTCAAAAATAACCCCCTTTCTAATGTCATGCAGCTCAAAGAAATAGTTTCTTTTCCAACAAAAGGTAGCCTGAAAGTTCAGACTGTAAAACACAGATTAGACAGCTGGGGCACAGAAGGGAAGTAGGGGGAGTCTCCTGGGTAATCACCAAGCTTCACACTTATACAATGAGCCCCTGTAAAACAGGGCACCTAATAAGCATATTCCTTTCCCTCTAGGCACACTAAGATAGGGAAGCTAAAAGCAGACTGGGGTAATGCCTAGAGCTGCAAGATGTCTGGAAACAGACACAGAAACTTGCCCTCCCAGATAAGCAAAACAAAGAAACATAGGCTAAGAGTAAAAGCTAATAGACAACTCTGCCCTATACAGATAGAACAACTGGTCCCAACTAAATCTTCAGGCCTTGGGAAGATAAGACACTCCTCCTCACTAGCCTATTCATACAACCCTGACATTTTTACTATGACTTGGCAGCCTGCTCGAGACCCCTCTCTGTGATGGAGGGCTATTCTTGTCTTTTTGCTATTAAACTCTTGCTCCAAACTCACTCTGTGAGTGTGTGTGTGTGTGTGTGAGTGTGACCTCGATCTCCTTGGCTGTGAGAGCAAGAACCTTGGTATTTACCCCAGACAAGGAGGCTGCTTCATTGGCATTCTATAGATGAAAACCATTCTACAATTTTTATGATTTTAGCTATACAAAAAGCTCACTAGTTAAAGTCATTTTAACCATTTTAAAGCCTACCGACATTAGTGGCTTGCCTTAGTACAAATCTTAATGTTAAATTTTAGAAAAGACAGCATTCTTTTCAAACTAACAGGTATAGACTATGAGTGGTCTTTTATTTATAAGTCAATTTGATAGCACGGTAGACACAAAACATACCTCACAAACTAAGTGACTTATACAAAACAGCTGAATCCAAGTTATTTACAAAACCAAGACCTGTCAACCTGGCTAAACTTTGTTTGCCACAATAGAGGAAGAGGTAGGGAAGGGGATAGCAAAACATGAAATAAGGAAACAAGGGGGTGCACCACGTTGCTCAAAGGGAGACCCCAGAGTTCATGAGCCACTAGAGAGCTCACTCAGCAATGGAGACACCAGAAAGATGTTCCAATGTCCACTTTTCCACCAGTAAAAAAGCTGTCCATCAGGTTAAGGGTCTGGGACTCCTGGTAATTTTGTTAGAGGAATTATTAAGAAATTATTTTAGGCAGATAAAGAGGAAAGGGGGTTCTTGGGACATTTTTGTTTTTTTTTAAAGCAGCTCCAGAAATGTTTCTTTTCTAGAAGGAAAGCCCCAGCTCTTAGAGCCAGGCTGGCAAGCTTTGATATGCAAATACAGACCGTCAGAAACTGGGTCCACCCAAACATGGCAATTCCTGCAGTCTTCTTGTCCCCGCGTATGACTGGCAACATGGCCACCCCCATATATCCCCATGAGTGTAGAACATCACTGTGTCCTGCCTTTGCATATTAAAAGGCTAGGGTGGGAGGGCCAGCTTTTTGCAGCTATGCAAATGACATACCTGGTCAAAACAATCCCCTGGGTCCTATGCACATCAGACACCGCCTCCTCCAGCCTCCTCATGTTACTGGCTGTTTTCAGCCACGCTTTGGGTTTTCTGTCTCTGCTTGGAGCCACCCTCCCTCCATCTCTGAGTAAGGGAGCTTCTTCCTTCTTTCTTACCTATTAAACTCTCCACTCTTTAAAACCACTCTACATGTGTCGGTGTTGTTTTATCTAAATTGGCGTGAGGCTAAGGACACTGATGTTCCTCCAATCATCGGAACTGTATCAATTTTGCTAGAGCAAGGCAGCTATTTGGGGCTAGTGAAAGAAGGTTAGTTCTAGTATTGACGGGGAGCCATTTCCTCTCCCACCAGGGACACTTAAGACATTCTTATTGTTAATGTCCCTTTTGTTTATATTAATAGTAGGCACACTGATTCTGGCTGAAAGGCTGATACATTGGAGACTCTCATGTGGGCATCCTAGACACTGATCTTATAACACTTTCTTGGGATGGGGAGCCCTGAGGTGGCAGGATTTTAAAGCAGCTGCTAATAATTGTGCTTTTGGCTATTTCTTTTTCTTTTTTTTTTTTTTATCTCCACCTCTTTGGTCCTGTCCCTGTTGTTGAAAACTTAAAGGCCGTGTTTAAGAGTGATTCTTACGAGTTTAAGGTCTCATAGCAAGCAGTTTAGGCAGGTGCTAGCTGGATAAGGGGAAGGGGTGCTTGATGGCCTTAGGTTAAAATCATAGATTAGAGAACTGGTGGGACCTCCCTCAGACCTGGGCGACTGAGGAGACTCTGGGGAGGCCATGTAGGCCATCTAGGGAGAGCAGCTTGGAGCAGATCCTCAACGTGTGGTTTCCTGGTGTCTGGAAATAACAGGAGGGAGTAAAGGGCCATAAAAGCATGTACACAAGGGACCATTTTTTTTCTTTTTTTACAGAATAAGTCTAATTGTAAAATAGCATTATAATGTATGGAACCATGTTTAAGACAAGTCTGTTGGTTTTCTAATTTGTGTTGAACCTAAGCAGAGTTGTGATAGAAAATGAGTTTCTTTTTCTTTAAGTTGAATTTGAATTTGCTCCAATTGCCAAAATAGATACCCTAGTGGCAAGTCCTCTGTGATGCTCGCCATTGTCCCCTCATCTAACAAGGATTTCTACTGGACACATAAAGTTTTCTAAGTCCAACAAGAGGGAAAGTGACAATGCCATCATTACTCTTGTCTCAGATTTCCACTTCCTGTATAGAAGATGTAAGTAGAGGTAGCAAGACATTATGAAAGTGGATTGTAAGCAATTGTTAGTAAACAAAATATGACTAAAGCAGTATTTTTATTATTTTATTTATTATTATTATTTTTTGAGACAGTGTGTCAATCTGTCACCCAGGATTGAGTACAGTGGTGGGAACTCGGCTCACTGCAACCTTCTCCTCCTGGGTTCAAGCGATTCTCATGCCTCAGCCTCCCAAGTAGCTGGAATTACATGCAGGCACCACCACATCTGGCTCACTTTTTGTATTTTTAGTAGAGACAGGTTTCACCGTGTTGGCCCGGCTCATCTTGAACTCCTGACCTCAAATGATCTGCTAACCTCAGCCTCCCAAACTTTTGGGATTACAGGAATAAGCCACTGTGCCTGGCTTTAAAGCAGTATTTTTATTAAGTAAAATGTAGAAGAAAAGGTATAAATAATGTGACAACAAGAAAACAAAATACCATTACAGAAAATGGTAACCTTAGGGCAGAGAACAAGAGAAGGCAAACCAAGGTTCCAGTAGGGTGTAGGGTGAGGCTCCAATCCACAATCCTAGGAGGAATGTTAATGCTGGAAACCCTGGAGCATCCAGGGAGCGGCCAACAATACCAAATGCTGAAAACCCAGAGTACCCGAGTATCAGCCTAGGAGTGTCCCCACACCAAATGCCAGGGAACCCTGGAATATCCAGGGGCTGACCAATGCAGAAAATCCTGGAACCTCAGTGGGGTGGCCAACAGTGAGCCTCAAAGGCCTGGTTTGGGCCATAGAACAATGTGACTCTGACTTCCTAAGGTTGACAGAACAGGAAAATTCTTAGAACCAAGTGTTCTGCCTTAAATCATTGCACAAACATAATTAGCAGGAAGCCAATGCCAAAACTGCAAACCAAACATATATATCAGGGGATAAAATAAATAAAAAATGTGTATTAAAAGCCTACTGTTTCAATTTAATCTGTGAAATATATTTACATTTTATAGAATAAAATTCCAAAAATACCTAGAAAAGAGAGATCTTGCCAGAAGATAGATAGTTCTTTAGTGTCAAGCTGAGATTATCTACCAGAAGAACTTTCGGCTCACGTAGCTTCCAGTACACTGCAAGAATAAAAGATGTGAAGATAATGTTACTTAATTGGATTTGTAATTACTATTTACTGTTAACCAGTAAAAAAAATTTCCAATCAAATACACTGATTTTAAATGTACTATTGAACAAACTTTTATAAATATATGCATTCTTATAAGCACCTCCAAAATCAATACACAGAACATTTCTATAATTCCAAAACATTTTGTCCTGCTCTTCAGAAATCAACTTGCTTTCCAACTCATAGAACAGAAAATCCTTGGTCCGCTTATTGTTAGTATAGTTACCACTTGTTTTTAAGAATTTCACATAAATGGATTATAACACATGTTCTTTTTTGGCTGGTGATCTTTGTGCAGCATAGTTGTTTCTGAGGCTCATTCATGTCATCCTGTGTCCTCATGAGGTGTTCCTCTTTACTTTTGAATACTATTTAGCTGTTTAGTAATTTCACGGTGTATCCCACCACCTGCTGATGGCCATGTGGGTTGTTTCCACTTTGGGCTATTATGGATAAAACTACCATGAACATTATTATACAAGGCTTTGCATGAATATTCTTTACTTCTTTTGGGCAAATACCTAAGAGTGCAGTTACTGGGTCTTACAGTGAGTGTTTAATACTCTGCCAAACTGTTTTTCAAAGTAGTTGTACCATTTTACATCTCTACTCAGAATTCATGAGAGTTCTCAATGTTTCAGCTACTTGTTTTTAAGACTTTTTCTTAATCTTCACTCAACAGTGACCAGAATGGCTAATGATCATTAAGTCATGTTTTTCTTACAATTTTCTTGACTTTTGTGGGTGCTTGACATATATCAGTGTATTGAGATCAGAATCAATATTGTCTAAACCTCTTTCAAAGCTTTTCCTAAGTCATGATATTAGGATGATAACAGGAAATCTAAAGGGACTGTAGGTAGTAGTAACAGGCATTATTCAATATTTTTAATCATACTTCTTAAGGCAATACATTTTGAGTGAAATAGCATTCAATTAGACTCAGGATAAAAAGCTTCTAATGTCAACTCTAGCATTAAATATTAGAAAACCTTGGAGAAAACAATCCAGGAAGAGAAATCAGAGGGTTTTTCACTAGTGGAGAAGTGGTGCAACACCTAAACCCTATTAATGCCAGATCTTTGCAGTGATTTTCCACTCATAAAGATGGATTAACTCCTTGCCTCATTCTCTTATGTGTCTGTGTGACTTCATGCTGAGGGGATGTCCCTCATAGAGGGAGAAGTGCTCTTGTGTCAGAAACATGGCTTAGAAGACTGCTTTGGAGGTGACTGCAATAGAATATACGTTTTGAAGAGGTCTCCTATGAAATATTCTGATAAATTGTTTCTTGTGCCAAGTGCTCGGTCTCAGACCTGTTATCTCAGCTCTTTGAGAAGTGAGGAGGAAGAATCACATAAGGCCAAGAATTGATGCCAGCCTGGGCAAGAGGGAGACCACATGTCTACAAAATACACACACACACACACACACAATTTGTTAAAATGTGTGAACAATGACATCATAAAGTAATTATATATGAACATTTGGTGAGAAAATTAGAAAATAAAGCAACGTCTTCTGAGCCAACAATATTATAATCAAGATGTTAATTTTTTAACTATAGTAAATACAGAGAACATAAAATTGTCTAAGCCATTATTAAGAGTGCAGTGAAATGGCATTAAGTATATTCATTTTGTTCTGCTATTATTACTGATACTAACTCCAGAACTCATCTTCTAAAAATTGATATCTATCCCACTTAAACAATACTCCCCCACCATTTCCTCTATCCCTACCCCCAATAACCTCCATTTCAGTTCTCTCTATGTCAGTGACATCTTTGAAGCAGGTTCACTGTGTACTGGTTACCAACGTACTTAAGCTTGGGGAACAGAACCCCCAACAGCGAGTTACATGAAGTGGGTTTATCATTTACAGAGAAGCAGCAAGAGAACACTATGGGTCAGTTCCCCAAGGCACAGGAAAGCCATGTGGAGCTGATGGAGTCGACTATGTGTCCCCCCCTTTCACTACAGCTCAGGAACCTGGGAAAGCAGCCACTCTGGGTTTTATATCCTGGGTTAACAAGACACACAGGTTAAAGGGCATTCTATTCTATGGGAAAATGATATAGAGCACAGGTAGTCTGTTCAGTCAGTTCCTCTCTATCTCAGGATATTACAATTCCAGCACATTCTACAATTATTCTTGAGAACTCTTAAAATAAGCAAGAAAGTGGAGAGAACTAAGTCAGTCAGGTCATTGGAGAACTGTCTTGCAGGTACCCCACCACCTAGACATCCCCCTTAGCAAAGCTAGCATATTGCATATGCCCACCAACTTCCCTGAACTGGAGGTGGAGATTTATCTTTACAGATTGATGAAGCACCTTGACTTACCCAATCTCAGTGTAGGTTATTAAGCCATAGTAAGAGTGCAGTTCATTGGCCAAGGAAAGCTACTACCACTGGCAGGAGGATAAGACTCCACAAAGTAGTGACTATGATGTTAAATAGGTGGAAGGAGAATCTTTCAGATGCCCCGTTGTTTACAACCAGTGAGCCTGCTTTATGATCACCTCTAATTGTATTTCTAAGATACGTGAGGTGTTTATCCTGGTACAGCAGACAGTGGAGGGTGTTGGTAATTGCATAGAACGTCTATTGTGTTCCATGAGAGTGTGCCTATTGTCATGTTGGACATGTGTGCCCGTGTCATGTTAGCACTGAGGGTGTTTCTTGGTCAGAGTGAAATCTCATGAATATCCAAAAACATGACATAGAGTCCTCTCAAGGGTGGCCATGGTAGCCCCAACATCTATTGAGTGACATATATTTAGCTGTCCAGGAAGCAAACTGTTGCCGTAGTCCTTTTTCCTATACAGGGGATCCTTTAATAGTTTAGTCACTCAGTTGCTATTTTCCTGACCAGGTGGCTGGTTTGTAGACAATGGCCCATGATTTAGTGGAAATGGAGCAAAATATAGTGTTGGGGCAGCCTATAAGGCTACTATCATTCCATATAGTTTGTCCCATTGGCAGAATGTCCTTGTTCAGTGTCAGTCAAAAGACCCATCCCCTGGCTGGATAGTGTCTACATGCATGTCTCTGAATCTTTGACTCTATGTGGCCAAAGGAGAGCTAAATAGTTCCCTGTGGGTCATTTGTTCCCTTCTAGAAAGCTTACCATTTCTTCATGGGGCACATGGATCCTATGGGATCCTGGTTAGGGCTGATTCTGACTGTACCATTCCATTTAATAATTTGGATCTGTTGGGCCTGTCCAGTTTTATCGATTGTGTTTGTAGGCACCAAAGTGAGAATGGTTAGTTAAGGTAGCAGCATCACGCCTGGTGCTCTAGCTCTGAGATACTCAGCTCCTATCAGTTTCCTACAACAAAAAGGAGTTGCTATTAAAAAGAGGCACAACTGTTGGCTGCTTCAGGAAACTTTTCTGTCCAAAATCTGAGTCTGGTGCCCCAGTGACACTAGAATCACCTGACTCCATTGTTAGTCTGAGCCCTGATGTGTGGTACTATGTTAGGGGGGTCATTCTTCTTGGCAAATTAGGTGTTCAGAAGAACCAGTTGCCCTGTAAATCTCAGTTACTTGAAATCATATTATTGAGTCCCCACAGGGACCTCCATAACTTGATTTATGAGTCTCTCTGGGAAAGTGAGGAAAGGTGACTGAAGTTCATGTTTGAATAGTCCTCATTATTAAAATCCCCTTGCTCATTAATGGCATTTCTATAATATTCACTTGGGAAGCATTTTCTTTTATTATGGCTCATTTTTGAAGCATCTAGTCATAGCTCTTCCAGAATGGCTTTGTATGCAATCATCCTGTTGCATTCTTTAAGGCCTGATGGTCTGTCAAAAACCAAAAGCCACATAAGTAAAATGCTCTTCTCTTTGCAATGTGATATCCGATGTAATCCTTGCAGATTACCCACTGTTATGATTTTTACATTTCCAGGACTTCCTTGACAATGGCACTGATATGACTCCATCCAGCATCCATTGACGTGAGAACTCTAGTTGGCATTCATCATTGTGGGCATGAACATAACGAAGACTTTCATAGGATGTAATGGTTATATTCAACATTGCTCAAAATTTGCTCTAGTTATACCCTTGCAGCTCTACTGGGTTGGAAAAATATTTTATGTTAGGACAATCATTTGGTAGAGTTTTAAAAATAAAGGCACAAATAAATATTCTGTAGCAAGAGTATGAACTATTGTGGACCAGAATATAATTTTTATGGAATGTAACAAAAATTATTTAAATGTATTCAATTTAGATAATAATTTTATAAACAGGCATATATTGCATATATAATAGAATAAAGGCACTTAAATATGAATACCGTATATATTTGTAGCCAATTTTATCAAATAAATATACATTCAGTTTTATGTATCTTATGTGTATGCACATTTTTTACAAATGAAGTAAATTTTAACTTTTTATTGAATACTAGTTTTAATTTTGTCATTAATTTTCTCTTAATAACTTTATAATTGATTACTAAATATTCACCTTTACACCACCAATTTAAGAAAAAATACGTGTGTGTGTATATACAGGTAGAGGTGTAAATACTGTATCAGTAGGCTTTCATGCATTAATGATTGAAACTGGTTAAATACACACTCAGTGGCTGATAACAGTAAACATTTGTTTTCATGTTCATGGATGCTCATGTTCACAATCATCTGGCTGATCAAGGAAGGGCTCAGCTGAGTGATTTCTCTGCACGGCACTGAACTCATCTTCAGCCTACAGATATCAATTGTCTGAAGACAACTGCTGAACAGCAGTGACTACACATGACTCAAGATTCTTGTGGCAGTTCACAGGAGTGAACAACATCCATACCAAACTGCACAGTGAATTTAAGTCCAATAATTTCTAACATAGGTTCACATGTTTTAAATATATTCCTTTATTTCAGTGAGTACAAATTTTTTAGAAAATGTTTACCCCATTTAATTATAGAGGTGTTTTATGATTCCATGGACAAATAATTACGTTTTCAACCTTTATCATACTGAAAATGTTTGCAAATGTAAATTTGCATTAATAAGAAAATAATAAAGCTGAACATGTTTTCAACATGTGGCTTTAAATATAATTTATTTAAGTGGCCTCATAGGGGAAAAATCATTTTAACTATCATAAATATCCCTTTTTGCCTCTCTTGTTTCCGATAGAGTTGTCCAATAAGAAGCCCTCCCATGAGATTTGGAAGTCAAAAAAGGAAGACTCAATACTCTCCATTGATTACCTAAGACAGACACAAGATCAGAAGTGAGGACTGGAGTAAAACCTAGAAAGCGCTGTAGGAAGCTGAGAGCAGCAGCACCCCGATCCTTAAGCTTTCAGACAGGACGGAGGACCACGTGATTAATAGTCCATACTTCAGGGGCAGACGCATTCTATTTTCTGAGGGAGCACCAAAGAATCCTGCTTCTACTAACAACCTTCCTGACTACTACGTCTTTGGTTTTAAAAGGTTGTAGCATAAAAGTTAATCATAGGATTCGATCATTCTTGTCATATCCAACAGAGCCAAGAAACCAGGGAGGAAAGGCACTCAGGTACAAAATACTGTTCTAGAATGCAATTTAAATAGCCCGTATTATCCCATGGTACTAATATTTATGATTTTTTGAATAAACATAGAAATTGACTCCCCCAGTCTTAAAACTCAAGATAGTTACATTTTAATCTGAGTTCCCTTTTCGGGAAAGTAACCATCAGGCCTCTAGATACAATCAAGGAGCTGAAAGTTATATATCACTGAATTGGGACAGTGAGACATCAGACACCTTTACCCTCATGATTGCCTAACTGACCTCCTGCTTCCTGTTGACCAAATTAATTTCCTTACCCCCCCTTAATTCCTGTTTTCCCACATTTCTTCCCTGCTATATAAACCCTAATTTTAGTAGTTCAGGGATACATTTGCAAATGGTGTCCCATCTCCTTGGCTGCAGCACCTGATTAACGCCTGTTCCTTGGCAATACTATATTGTCTTAGTGATTGGCTTTCTGTGTGCTGAGCAGCAGGATCTTCACTGAATCCCTGCATTCAGTAACAAAATTCTCTACAAGCTTCACTGCTTTGGCTTATGTAACCTGAAATCAAAATTTACCCCAGCTTCTGAGATAATATAATTCTAGATTCAATTCGTCCACACTGCTTGCCAGTCTGAGCTTGCCAGCTCCCACCCTTACTGGAGTCAATAAAATTTCTCAAAAAACAATAGGTAATAATTTCCCCTTTTTCGAAAATCTCTACCTTCTCTTTGTTCTTCCAACATATTGAAGACCATTGAGTTTTCCTGTATGCCCCATTTGGCAAATATTTCTTAGCAAATAAAACATTAATTTTGGAGATTTATCTCTACATTTTATTTAGACTTCAGTACTTTAGACTGTAATTCTATGTATTAAGACAATTTCTGCTTAGAAGATTTATAGTGCCTTCTTCTCTGCTATATGATTTCCAACTGAAGTCATAAACTAGACTCTTCAGGTGTCATGATCTTTGTATTTATTAAATCAGGCATTGCTTAATTAAAGTCAGCATTGTTATGTCTGTCCAGCTGGGACTGAGAAAAAAAAAAGAAATTGGGATGCAGAGGTGACTTCATATCCTCCTCTACCAACACCATCAGAGTGTGGCTGCATCTGAGGAACATTCTCAGCCCATGGAGGCATAAGGAGGAGCAACTGGGGCAGCCCAGCCTCACACATCTGCTTCCCTGGGGGTTTATATTCTGGTGTGTAACACTGTGGGAGGGTGACTATTATGCTGTTGATAGTAATAAGCTGCAAAATCTTCAGGCTGCAGGCTGCTGATGGTGAGAATGAATTCTGTCCCAGATCCGCTGCCACTGAACCTTGATGGGACCCCACTTTGCAAAGTGGATGCAGCATAGATCAGGAGTTTAGGGACTTTCCCTGGTTTCTGCTGATACCAGGCTAATAATTGCTAATGCCCTGACTGGCTCGGCAAGTAATGGTGACCCTGTCTCCTACAGAAGCAGACAGGAGGATGGAGACTGGGTCATCTGAATGTCACATCTGGCACCTGAAATTGGAAACATAAAACAAATGTCCACACAATTAATCATGTTGTTAGAGAATTTCCCTGAATAGTAAAGCAGTAGTGAGCACACTGGGCTGAGTAAACTGCTAGTGTCTCCTTCCTTACCTGGGAGCCAGAGCAGCAGGAGCCCCAGGAGCTGAGCAGGGACCCTCATGTCCATGCTGTGTTCTGACTGGGTCTGACTCCTGCATGAAGTCTGTCCAGCCTATTAATAAGTCTGCAGGTCAGGACGATGTGCTCTAAGAACATGCAAATGAGGAGGGGACGGGACAGGCTGGGCACAACTGCAGAACTGGCTCATGTCAGTAACTGAGCACCAGCTCAGTGTCCCTGGTGTCCCAGGTAAGACCAGGGTAGCACAAATTTGTCTGTAACAAATGCGTTTCTACTGGGGACTAGTTTGTTATAAGAAGCATTTTTTAGGTATTTTTTTTTTTTTGGACAATTTGAAATATTCCTCAGTGATCGATGTAGTAATGTATTTCATGGGTGTATGGGGATTGTTTAGGAGAATATTCTTGTTTGTAGCAAATACATAGTAAAATGTTAATGGTAGGATTCTCAGGTCTTCAAAAGACTGTCATATGATTCTCATTAGGGAAGTAGGTACTTTTTCCTATCATTGCAACATTTCTGTGATTTTAATATTATTCTTTTCTAAAAAAATGAAAAATAAAATTTATTGACATGATGCTCTATATGTATTTCTAAGTATTAGGTAATGGTGTTATGCCATTGTTCTTACCACTATAAGATCAAGCAATTTACTACAGATATACAGAGATGATCCATGTTTTCTCAATGCACGCAGCACTCACAGATCCACCATTATCAAGACCTACAGGTCTCTATAGTACCCAGAGACTAAATGAACTGCACCTTATTCTCATTTTGGCACCTTCATAGTCTACCTTCTTTTCTGCCATTGAGTATTATTTCCCAACGTTCATCTTTCTTAGTGAGGGTGGCCACGGCATGGAGCATGTCCCTGCCATGGACTATCAATGACACGTTCCTCTTTTACATTTCATCAGTGACTGGGGACATCATCCTGAACCAGGTGCCAGCGACCCTGTTAACATTTTTAGAAAAGAGATCCTGAATCCCTTATCAAGCAATTGCCTATGTACATGGAGAAATCAGTTGGATTCATATGAAACTGGACAGGGATTCGCACTCATTATATCTCACATCTCTAATATGCCCCAAACGTCCCAGCGTGGCTCAGCAGCAGGTGCAGTGGATACAACTATATCAGCTTTAGTGGGCTGCAGCCTAAGGCTGTACAAAATTTTACTGACGCCTGACTAGGGGAGCCAAATCACAGTGCTGTAGCCTGTGCACAAACCTTCCTGCTGCTTTGTAAGCAGCCTGAATTTTAAGGGAACTTACTGATACTGGAGAAAGGAAGAAAGTTCAATTGTCCTCTAAATGTTTGCTGAAAATGAACTGACAAAAGAAAGATTAATAAGAGAAAAGGCAAACAAAATTTACTTAAAGTGCAGTGGGATATCATAGCAGGGTGATTACCCAGATAACTCAATGAGATCCAGTTGTTCATATTTCCTCTCTAGTGAAGAGGGAATTGGAAAGTGTAGACAACGTGGAGAGAAGACGAGAATGGAAGCGCATCCTCAAAAGAATAGGTAATAGCCTGTCTGGGTAAAGCATCAACTTCCAAACTCTTCTATTTTTGATTCCTGTTTTGTGTTAATCTTCCCTGATATAAAATTTCCCAGGAAGAATTTTCTTGATCATTGATTTCCTTCTGGAGAATCTGCTTTTAAGCAGATAAGGGATATTTAGGAAAAGTCTTTTGTGCATTTGCTGCTTTCTAAATGCCTTTGTTTTCACATAATCATAATACCAACGCAGCACAGTTTGAGATGTATTTTCTGGATTCCTTTACTTGCAATCCACCTGCCAGAATCCTTCCAGAGATGCAGGTACAGACTGATAGAGTAGTTGACCCCTGAACAATGTGGAGGTTGTGCACTGACCTGGTGAAGTGAGTGAGTTGACCAGTTGAAAACCTGTGTATAACTTTTGCATCCCTAACTTAAGTATTAGTAGCTTACTTTTGACTAAAGCCTTAGTGATGAATAAATAGTTGATATATTATATGCTCTACTCTTCTAATAAAGTATACTAAAGAAAAAATGTTATCAATAAGATCGTAAAAATAGAAAATGTATTTATTACTTATTAAGTGCTTGCTCACAGGTGACACACACAGAAGAAAATCTAAGTGGATCTGCAAATTTCAAGCTGAAGTTATGCAAGGGTTAACTGTACCAGCATGAATGTAGCAGTCCCCTTCTGTAATCTAGGGCTTTGCCCTTGCTGTACCTCTGCTCACTTCCAATGGCCATATATATATATATACACACACATATATCTTATGTTCTTTATGATCTTGGGCAGAGAACTCAGCCTGCATGCATTGCTGGCCTGGAATGTTTATCTCTTAGGAAAGTTCTGTGGTTTCACTGTGTCCTCCAGAATCCATCTGTGGTAAAGATAATTCTAGTGTAAATGTATTGCCTGTTGGGGCCTATTGGGATGTGTTTAGGTCAGGAGGGTGGAGCCCTCTAGTGGAATACATTAATGCCAGTATAAACAGGGATTATGGGTCTAGGATCTCACTCTCTCTTCTTCTTGTCTGTCATGTTAAGACATGGCCTTCCCTCCTTTTAAGAACTCAAGAATTCAGGCATCTTCTTGAAAGCAGAGAAAGCTGACATTAACCTGCCCATGCCTTGATCTTACATTTCTCATTCTCTAGAAGTGTGAGAAAATAATTTCTGTTTTTTTATGAATTACACAGTGACAAAGAATCTGTTAGAGCAGCTTGAAAAAGAACAAGAGAGAGAGCTCATAATCAGTGAGGACAGGATCAGTGTATGTCAGGCCTCTCAGCCCAAGCTAAGCCATCATATACCCTGTGACCTGCACGTATACATCCAGATCACCTGAAGCAACTGAAGATCCACAAAAGAAGTGAAAATAGCCTTAACTGATGACATTCCACTATTGTAATTTGTTTCTGCCCCACCCTAACAGATCAATGTACTTTGTAATCTCTCCACCCTTAAGAAGGTTCTTTATAATTCTCCCCACCCTTGAGAATGTACTTTGTGAGATCCACTCGCTGCCCCCAAAACATTGCTCTTCACTCGACCACCTATCCCAAAACCTATAAGAACTAATGATAATCCACCACCCTTGCTGACTCTCTTTTCGGACTCAGCCCGCCTGTGCCCAGGTGATTGCAAGAGGTAAAAGTCCAATCCTTTTCAAGTTGGACGCTGAGCTTGGTGAGGTGTGTCTTAAAAGACCATTAGTCCGTTCCACCTTTCCTGAAGAATGAGGATGGTAAGGGATATGAAGCTTCCACTGAATACTAAGAGCCTGAAAAACTGCTTGGGTGATTTGACTAGTAAAGGCTGGTCTGTTATCGAACTGTATAGAGGTGATAAGGCCAAACTGAGGAAGTATGTCTGACAAAAGGGAAGAAATGACCACGGTGACCTTCTCAGACCCTGTGGGAAAGGCCTCTACCCATCCAGTGAAAGTCTACCTCGACCAAGAGGTATTTTAGTTTCCTGACTCGAGGCATGTGAGTAAACTCAATTGCCAGTCCTGGGAATAAACTCAATTTGCCAGTCCTGGCGGGGGCAAATCTCAAGCTTGATGTGTAGGGAAGGGAGGGGGCCTGAACAATCCCTGAGAAGTAGTAGAATAACAGATGGCACACTGAGAAGTGATTTCCTTAAGGATAGATTTCCACGATGGAAAGGAGATGAGAGGTTTTAAGAGGCGGGTAGTGGCTGTAACCTATATGGAAGAGGCTATGAAATGGCGATAGACTAGAATGGGCCTGTGAGAGTGGAAGGAGATATTTTCCTTGGTCCAGGAACCACTTGCCTTGTGTGGGAGAGATTGATAGGTGGAAGTTTCAGTGGGAGAGTAGGTGGGAGTGACCGACGAGAAGGAAAAACTGGCCGTGAGGGACAGAAGTTGGAATGCTAGCTGCTTCTTTAGCTACCTTACCAGTACAAGCGCTGCTCTGAGCGATGGGATCTGATGCTTTTTTATGGACCTTGCAGTGATGACTCCAGCTTCCTTTGGAAGTAAAGCAGCCTTGAGAAGGGTTTTTTTATTAAAGAGGCATTAATGATGGAGGACCTTTGCATAGGGAGGAACCTTTCAGCCCATAAAACAGCATGCTGGTCCAGGATATGGGGTCAGTATAAATATTGATGCGTAGTTCCTAAGTTCCAGAACAAAGCTGTGTCCATTGGACAGCCAGCCTAATCCCTCCTCTTCCTCCTGGAAGTCTCAAGTAGTGTCCGCTACTTCCCTCAAACTCACTCATATTTCTGAAGAACAGTAATAACCCTTATGAGCCTAATACCTCCCTTCATTCTGTTAGGTCTGTTTGTCCTTACCCTAGTTTTTGCAACAAGTTTTACGAAGTCATCCACACTACTTGGACTGAGCCACAAAAACTAGTCATCCCTACTATCTTCTGTCTAGTCATACTCCTATTCTCCATTCTCAACTACCTACAAATGCCCTACTCTTGTTTACACTGCCGTTTACAGTGTTCCTTCAAGCCATCACAGCTGATATCTCTTGGTGCTATCCCCAAAGTGCCACCCTTAACTCCCTTTTAGAGTGGATAGATGATCTTTGCTGGCAGGGGATCCTCCAATACTTTCACCCTGATGAAGTTCTATTCTTTGCTTTTATATTCACTCTTAATCTCATTCCCATTCTCTTGCCACCCTCTACATCTCCCCAGCTATCTCCACCACACCATCAACCTTACCCATTCTCTCCTAGCCGTTTCTAATCCCTCCTTAGCAAACAGAGTCTGGCTTTGCATTTCCCTTTCTTCCAGTGCCTACACAGCTGTCCCTGCCTTACATGCAGACTGGACAACATCTGCTGTTTCCTTACACCTCCGAACTTCCTTTAATAGCCCTCACCTTTACCCTCCTGAAGAACTCATTTACTTTCTAGATAGGTCCAGGAAGACCTCCCCAGACATTTCACATCAGCAAGCTGCCACCCTCCTCCACACCTTAAAAAACCTTTCTCCTTATCAACTCTACTCCCCACATATTTGGACCTCTCACAACACAAACTACTATTCCTGTGGGCGCTCCTTTATGTATCTCTCGGCAAAGACCCACTGGAATTCCCCTGGGTTACCTTTCACCTTCTCAATGTTCCTTTACTCTTCCTCTCCAAAGCCCATCTACACATATCACTGAAACAATGGAGCCTTCCAGCTCCATATTACAGATAAGCCCTCTATCAATACAGGCAAACTTAAAACATTAGCAGTAATTATTGCTTAGGAAGACACTTACCCTGTATTTCACTGTATTTCACTCCATCCTTGGCTACCATCCCCTTGCTTGTCAGACTCTCCTCCCAGGCCCTCTTCTTGTTTACTTATACCCAGCCCTGAAAATAACAGTGAAAGTTTGCTAGCAGATACTCAACGTTTTCTCATACACCATGAAAATTGAACCTCCCCCTCTATGCAGTTACCTCATCAGTCCCCATTACAACCTCTGATGGCTACCACGCTAGCTGGATTCCCAGGGGTCTGGGTACAAGATACCCCTTTCAGCACTCCTTCTCATCTTTTTACTTTGCATCTCCAGTTTTGCCTCACATAAGGTCTCTTCTTCCTCTGTGGATCCTCTACCTACATGTGCCTACCTGCTAATTGGACTGGCACGTGCACATTAGTTTTCCTTACTGCCAAATTCAATTTGCAAATGGTACCAAAGAGCTCCCAGTTCCCCTCATGACTGACATGACAAAAAAGGGTTATTCCACAAATTACTTTGCTTGTCGGTTAGGACTTTCTACCTCCACTGTTGCTCTTACTGGAATAGCAGGCATTTCAACCTCTGTCACAACCTTCTGTAGCCTCTCTAATGACTTCTCTGCTAGCATCACAGACATATTACAAACTCTATCAGTTCTCCAGGCCCAAGTTGATTCTTTAACCGCAGCTGTCCTCCAAAACCGCCGAGGCCTTGACTTACTCACTGCTGAAAAAGGAGGACTGTGTATATTCTTAAATGAAGTGTTGTTGTTACCTAAACCAATCTGGTCTGGTGTATGACAAAATAAAAAAACTCAAGGATAGAGCCCCAAAACTTGCTACCAAGCCAGTAATTATGCTGAACCCCTTGGGCACTCTCTAATTGAATGTCCTGGGTCCTCCCAATTCTTAGTCCTTTAATATCTATTTTTCTCCTTCTCTTATTTGGATCTTGTATCTTCTGTTTAGTTTCTCAGTTCATCCAAAACTGTATCCAGGCCATTTTTTTTTTGAGACGGAGTCTCGCTGCGTCGCCCAAGCTGGAGTGCAGTGGCCGGATCTCAGCTCACTGCAATCTCCGCCTCCCGGTTTACGCCATTCTCCTGCCTCAGCCTCCGAGTAGCTGGGACTACAGGCGCCCGCCACCTCGCCCGGCTAGTTTTTGTACTTTTTAGTAGAGACGGGGTTTCACCATGTTAGCCAGGATGGTCTCGATCTCCTGAACTTGTGATCCGCCCGCCTCGGCCTCCCAAAGTGCTGGGATTACAGGCTTGAGCCACCGCGCCCGGCCCATCATCAACCATTCTGTAGGATAAAAGTTTCTTCTAACAATCCCACAATATCACCCCTTACCACAAAATCTTCCTTCAGCTTAATCTCTTCCATTTTAGGTTTCCACGCTGCCCTTAATCCTGCTCAAAGCAGCCTGAGAAACATCACCCATTATCTCTCCATACCACCCCCAAAATTTTTCACCACCCCAACACTTCACCACTATTTTGTTTTATTTTTCTTATTAATATAAGAAGACAGGAATGTCAGGCCTCTGACCAAACTAAGCCATCATATCCCCTGTGACCTGCACATATATATCGAGATCACCTGAAGCAACTGAAGATCCACAAAAGAAGTGAAAATAGCCTTAACTGATGACATTCCACCATTGTAATTTGTTTCTACCCCACCCTAACTGATCAATGTACTTTGTAATCTCTCCACCCTTAAGAAAATTATTTGTAATTCTCCCCACCCTTGAGAGTATACTTTGTGAGATCCACCCTTGCCCACAAAACATTGTTCCTAATTTGACCACCTATCTCAAAACCTGTAAGAACTAATGATAATCCACCACTCTTTGCTGGCTCTCTTTTTGGACTCAGCCAGCCTGCACCCAGGTGATTAAAAGGTTTATTGCTTACACAAAGCCTGTTTGGTGGTCTCTTCACATGGACGTGAGTGAAAAGTGTATACATACTCCAGCTTCCTCATCTCTCAGGTGGAACAGCCCAGAGGAATTTAGTCCATGTTTCCACATGTGGTTGATCTTCAGTTCTCCTGAGTCAGGTGGGTTGTTGATGTGTCTTTTAGCATTCATCTTCTGTTCCCTTCCTCACTTTCCTCCTTTCCTCCCAGTGTAAATTTGCTGCCTAAACAGGAATCCTCATTGCTGGTGGAGCCAAACTAAGTACTAAAAATAATAATAATAATAATCTTTTGTATGAGTGATATTTCTCATCTGAATTCTAATAATTTATTTTTTTTGACATGTAGGAATATTCAGGAAGCGCTTAAATTTCTTGTTTGTTTTGTTTTGTTTTTACCAATCTATTTTTCATTGAATTTGTGAAGTGATTTTGTTTTTCTGTGTGTTGAAACCAAAAATTAAGTTGTAAGCCACAAACCAGGTGAATGGACTTCTTTTTTGGCAGAGAGAACTTCAGAGAAATCTGAAAAACTAGGTTATGCCATGACTGGCAGGTAGATTTAGATGTGCCTCATTATGTTCTCCTCCCTTTGGAGTTCAGACACAACTGACCAGCATTATCATCACAACAGAGATCTTTGGACTGACAAAACAGACTCTTCGTAGCAATAAGATACCTTACTCCAACATGACAGATAATAGGCCCTGAAAAAAATCAAAATATTTTACCCTAAAAATATTTCTTTGACCTAGTCTGAAGTGGCCCTGCAAAGCTGCCTGTTGTCGGGAAAATTTGCATTCTGCAGAGAATCTCCTCCCCTTACTAAGTGTTTCCCAAAGCATCTGACATTTTTTTTCTAAGGTCTGATAAGCCCCTCCTCCTACTTGTCTGCTACCCATAGGATTCATCTACATGACAAGAACTTTGGCTTCCACGCCCCTTATCTAAACTCAAGCACTTCTTTATGATAAATTCAATTCTTAGGCAGAGCTTACTCTTTCAGTCAGTTGCCAATCAGAAACTTTGAATCCACCTGTGACCAGGAAGCCCCTGCTTCAAGATATCCCACCTTTCCAGGACAAACTGATGTATATCTTATGTATATTGATTTGTGTCTTTGCATTTGTGTAATTTCTGCATCTCCCTAAAATGTGTAAAACTAATGTGTAATTCAACCACCTTGGGCACATGTTTGCAGGACCTCCTAAGGTTGTGTCACAGGCCATAAGCCTTATCTTTGGCAAATAGACCTATAAATTGAGACCTGTCTCAGATACTGTTTTGTTTACCCTGGGTCATCAAATTAAAAAATCCTCTGAAACTATATACATATCCAAAAGTCTACAGTAGAGACAGTGCAGTGAGCACACCTTAACAGCTAAAACTCACAAGTTAGAGGACTCACAAGTTGACTAAGTCTTAGATTTTGTCCGGCTCTCTTGTTTCATAAAAATACTTTGTTATTTTTTAAATTTTACTTCAGATAAGGACGATTTTGGGGAATATTGTCACATGTGTCTGTGTGAAGAGAGTCCACCAAACAGCTTTGTGTGAGTAACAAGCTGTTTATTCACCTGGGTGCAGGTGGGCTGAGTCTGAAAAAGGAGTCAGCAGGGGTGGTGGGATTATCATTAGTTCTTACAGGTTTGGGATAGCCATATAAAGTACATTCTTAAGGGTGGGGGAGAATATTATAAAGTACCTTCTTAAGGGCAGGGGAGACTATATCCTATCAGTTAGGGTGGGAAGGAACAATCACAGTGGTGGAATGTCATCAGTTAAGGCTATTTTCACTTCTTTTGTGGTGATTCAGTTGCTTCAGGCCATCTGGATGTACACATGCAGGTCACAGGGGATATGATGGATTAGTTTGGATTCAGAGGTCTGAAAAATATATATAATTTGGTGGAATGAATACTGTCCCCATCCCAAAAGATGTCCATGTCCTCGTCTCTGGAACCCAAGTTCTATAGAGTTATAAAGAAATTATCTTAGGCAGATGGAGAGGAAAAGGGGTCCTTGGGAAGGTTTTGTTTCTTTTAAAGCAACTCCAAAAATATTTCTTTTCTAGTAGGAAAGTCCTGACTCTTAGAGTCAGGCTGGCAAGCTTTGATGTGCAAAAAGGCCATGAGAAACTAGGTTCACCCAAACATGGCAATTCCCACCTTCTTCTTCCTTGCCCCCACATGTGATTGGCAACATGGCTGCCCCTACATATCCCCATGTGCGTAGAACATTATGGTGCCCTACATTTGCATATTAAATGGCTAGGATGGGAGGGCTAGTTTTTTCTCAGGTTACGTGAATGACATGCCTGGTTAAACCAATCCCCTGAGCCCTATGCAAATCAGACACCACCTCCTTCAGCCTCCTCCTATAAGCAGCCACTTTTCCACTGCTCATGGAGTTTTCTCCATCCCCATCCCTCTGTCTCTGTATGGGGGAGCTATTTAGCTGTTTTCTTCTTCCTTCCTTCTTGTGTATTAAACTTTTCTCTCCTTAAAACCACTCCACGTATTTCCATGGCGTTTTATCTAAAGCAGTGTGAGACCAAGAACCCTTGGTCTCACGAGGCCTCACAGGGGCCTCATTTTAACTTACATAAATATCCCTTTTTGCCTCTCTTGTTTCTTATAGAGTTGCCCAATAAGAAGTCTTCCCATAAGATTTGGAAGTCAGAAAAGGATGACTCAATATTCTCCATTGGTACCTAAGACAGACACAGGGACAGAGATGAGGACTGGAGAAACACCTGGAACGATGCTGTAGGAAGCTGAGAGCATCAATACCCCACCCCTAAGCTTCAGACAGGACTGAGGACCACATGGTTAAACAGCCCATACTTCAGGGGCACATGCATTCTGTTTTCTGAGGGAGCAACAGAGAATCCTGCTTCTAATATCAGCTTTCATGACTACTGTATCCTTGGCTTTGAAAAGTTGTAGTGTGAAAATGAATCTTAGGAATTGGGTCATTCTTGTCATACCCAACAGAGCCAAGAAACCAGAGGGGAAAGGAACTCAGGGTACAAAATATTGTTTCTAGAATGCAATTAAAATAGGCCCCCTTATCCCATGGAACTAATGTTTATGTTTTTTTGAATAAACATAGAAATTGACACCCCCAGTCTTAAAACTCAGGATAATTACATCTGTCTTACCTGAGGGTTTTTTTTTTTTTTTCTTCTGCCAGTAAACCAATGAACAGGCCTCCCAGATACTATCAAAGAGCTGAAACTTACATATCACTGAATTGGGACAGTGAGACATCAGACCCCTTGCCCATTATGATTACCTAACTGACCTCCTGCTTCCTATTGACCAAATTATCGTCCTTACCCCTCGCCAATTCCTGTTTTCCCACGTTTCTTCCCTGCTATATAAACCCTAATTTTAGTTGGTCAGGGAGATACATTTGCGAATGGTGCCCCATCTCCTTGAGTGCGGCACCTGATTAAAGCCTGTTCATTGGCGGTACTTGTTGTCTTAGTGATTGACTTTCTGTGTGGTGAGCAGCAGGATCTATACCGAATCCCTGGTATTTCAGAAACAAAATTCTCTGCAAGCTTCACTGCTTTGGCTTCTTGTAACCTGAAATCAAATTGATCCATAACATCTGAGATAGCTTGTTATTATTCTAGGTTTCAATTTGTCCACCACTGCTTACCAGCCTGAGCTTGCCAGCTCCCAAGCCTTACTAGTGCCAATGAACTTTCCCCAAGAGCCATAGGTAATATTTTCCCTTTTTCATAAAAAGGTAACTTTCTCTTCATTCTTCCAATACATTAAAGACCACTGAGTTTTCCTGTATGCCCCACTTGGCAAATATTTCTTTGCAAATAAAACATTAAATTTAGAGATTTATCTGTACATTTTATTTAGACTTTAGTAGTTTAATTCTCTTTATTAAGACAATTTCAATTTCAGGTTAGAATATCTATAGTGGCTTCTTCTGTGTTATATGAATTCCAACTGAAGCCATAAACTAGACTCTTCAGGTGTCATGATCTCTGTCTTTATTAAATCAGCAGAGGCCTTGCTATGTCTGTGTAGTTGGGGCTGAGAAAGAGAAAAGAATTCAGGTGCAGAGGTGACTTCATATCCTCCTCTACCAACACCATCAGAGTGTGGCTGCATCTGAGGAACAGTCTCAGCCCAAGGAGGCATCAGGAGGAGCACCTGGGGCAGCCCAGCCTCACACATCTGCTTCCCTGGGGTTTATGTTCGGCTGTGTAACACTGTGGGAGGGTAACTGCTATACTGTTGACAGTAATAAGTTGCAAAATCTTCAGGCTGCAGGCTGCTGATGGTGAGAGTGAATTCTGTGCCAGATCCACTGCCACTGAACCTTGATGGGACCCCACTTTCCAAAGTGGATGCAGCATAGATCAGGAGCTTAGGGGCTTTCCCTGGTTTCTGCTGATACCAGGCTAAATTACTATAAATGTTCTGACTTGCCTGGCAAGTGATGGTGACTCTGTCTCCTACAGATGCAGACAGAGAGGATGGAGACTGAGACATCTGGATGTCACATCTGGCACCTGAGATTGGAAACATAAAAACAAATGTCCACACAATTATTCATGTTGTCACAGAATTTCCCTGAATAGCAAAGCAGTAGTGAGCACACTGAGCTAAGTCAACTGCTAGTGTCTCCTTCCTTACCTGGGAGCCAGAGCAGCAGGAGCCCCAGGAGCTGAGCGGGGACCCTCATGTCCATGCTGTGTCCTGACTGGGACTGACTCCTGCACAAAGTGTGACCAGCCTATTAAGAAGTCTTCAGGGCAGGAGGATGTGCACTGGGAACATGCAAATGAGCAGGGATGGGGCAGTCTGGGCACAGCTGCAGGGCTGGCTCATGTCAGTAACTGAACACCAGCTCAGTGTCCCCAGGTGTCCCAGGTAAGACCAGGTAGCACAAATTTGTCCACAGAGAATGTGTTTCTACTAGGGACTATTTTGTTATGAGAAATATTTTATGGTTTATTTTTGACAATTTGAAATATTCCTCAGGAGTCTATGGAGCAGTGTATTTCATTGGTGTGTGGGGATTATTTAGGAGAATATAGTAGTTTGTAGGAAACCCATGGTAAAATGTTAGATGGTACAATTCTCAAGTCTTCAAAAGACTCATATGATTCTGGTTAGGGAAGGGGGTATTTGTCATATACATGCAACATTTCTCTGAGTTTAATATTGTTCCTATGTAAAAAAATTAAAAATAAAATTTTTTGACATGATGCTACATGTATTTGTAAGTATTAGGTAATGATGTTATGCCATTGTTCTTACCAGTATGAGATCAGACAATTTACTACAGAAGCAGAGATGATACCATGTTTTCTCAACGCACGCAGCACTCACAGATCCACCATTATCAAGAGGTGCAGGTCTCTGTAATACTCATAGACTAAATGAGCTGCACCTTATTCTTGTTTTGGGCACCTTCATAGTCTACCTTCTTTTCTGCCATTGAGTATTATTTCCCAAAATTCATCTCTCTTAGTGAAGGTAACCGCTGAATGAAGCAGGTCCCTCCCATGCACCATTAATACCACTTTTCTTTTTTACTTTTTATCAGTGAGTGGGGACATGATCCTGACCCAGACAACAGTCTCCTTGATAACATCTTCAGGAAGGAGACATCCAATCTTGTATCAAGCAATTGCCTATGTACATGGAGAAATCAGTTGGATCCAGAGGTAATTGGACAGGGATTTGCACTTGATATATCTCACATCTCTAATGTGCCCAAAATGTCCCAGCCTGGCTCAGTAGCAGTGGCATCAGTGGGCTACAGCCTAGGCTGTACAAAATTTTACTGATGCCTGACTAGGGGAGCCAAACCACAGTGCTGTAGCCTGTGCACAAACCTTCCTGCTGCTTTGTAAGCAGCCTGAATTTTAAGGGAACTTGCTTATATTGGGAGAAAGCAAGAAAGTTCCATTTGTCCTTTAATGTTTGCTGAAAATAAACTGACAAAAGGAAGATTAATAAGAGAAAAGGAAAACAAAATTCATTTGAAGTGTAGTAGGATATCATAGCAGGGTGATTACCCAGGTAACTCAATGAGATCTAGTTGTTTATATTTCTTTCTAGGGAAGAGGGAATTGTGAAGTGTAGGCAACCTGGAGAGAATAGATGAGAACAGAAGTGTGTCCTCAAAAGAACAGATAAAAGCTTGTCTGGATAAAGCATCAACTTCCAGTCTCTTCTATTTTAGATTCTTCTTTGATATTAATCTTCCCTGATATAAAGATTCTCAGAAGAATTTTCGTGACAATTCGCTTCCTTCTGGAGATTCTTCTTTAGGCAGATAAGGGATGTTTAGGAAAAGCCGTTTAGTGCATTTGCTGCTTTCTAAATGCCTTTGGCTTTACATAATCATCATACCAATGCAGCACAGTTTGAGATGCTATGTACCGGATTGCTTTACTTGCAACCCACCTGCCAAGATGCTGTTCAAGAGAGATACAGCTACAGACTGAAAGGGCAGTTGACCCCTGAACAATGTGGAAGTTGGAGTACTGAGCACAGGTGTAGTTGAAAACCTGTGTAGAACTTTTGCATTTCTAAGTTGAGTACTAATAGCTTACTTTTGATTGCTAGCCATAGTGATAAAATAAACAGTTGATAAACAATTTTTTAAAGTTATTTATATCATATAGTCTATTATTCCAATAAAGTATGCTAAAGAAAAAATGTTATTAAGAAAACTATGAAAATGAGAAAATATATTTTCTATGTATTAAGTGCTTGCTCATAGGTGACACACACAGAAGAAAATATAAGTGGATCTGCAAATTTCAAACCCAAGTTATTCAAGGGTTAACTGTACCAGGATGAATGTAGGAGTCCCCATCTGTAGTCTAGGGCTTTCCCTTTGCTGTACCTCTGCTCACTTCCATGGCAATATACATGTCTTACGTTCTTTATGGTCTTGGGCAGAGAATGCTGCCTGCATGCTTTGCAGAACAAATGGGCTGGAATGGGTGTCTCTTAATGTAGCAGGACAAGCCGCAGAGAAAACTCCTCAGACATTGAGTTAAAGAAGGAAGGGGTTTATTCGGCCGGGGGCATCAGCAAGACTTCTGTCTCAAGACCCAAGGTCCCCAAGTGAGCAATTCTTGTCCCTTTAAGGGCTGACAACTCTAAGCGGGGTGCATGTGAGAGGGTCGTGATTGGTTGAGCAAGCAGGGGATATGTGACTGGGGGCTGCATGCACCGGTAATTAGATTGCAACAAAACAAGATGGGGATTTTCACAGTGCATTTCCATACAATGTCTGTAATCTAGAGATAACAGAACCAGTTAGGTCAGGGATCGATCTTTAACTACCAGGGCCAGGGTGCCGTGCTGGGCTGTCTGCCTGTGGATTTCATTTCTGCCTTTTAGTGTTTACTTCTTCTTTCTTTGGAGGCAGAAATTGGGCATAAGACGATATGAGGGGTGGTCTCCTCCCTTATTAGGAAAGTTCTGTGGTTTCACTGTGTCCTCCAGAATCCATCTGTTGTAAAGCTAATTCTCAGTGTAATGGTATTGCCATATGGGGCCTATTGGGATGTGTTTAGGTCATCAGGGTGGAGCCCTCTAGTGGAATACATGAATACTACTATAAACAGGGATTATAGGGCTAGGATCTGTCTCTCTCTCTGCTGCTCCTCTGTGATGTTAAGACACGACCTTCCTTCCTTTGAAGGACCCAAAACTCCAGGTATCATCTTGAAAGCAAAGAAAGCAGACCTTAACCTGCCCATGCCTTGATCTTAAATTTCCCATTCTCCAGACGTGCGAGAAAATAAATATGTGCCTCCTTATGAATTACACAGTGACAAGGAATCTGTTATAGCGCAGCTTGAAAGAGAACAAGAGAGACAGCTCATAATCAGTGAGGACGGATGAGGTGTATACATACCCCAGCTTCCTCATCTCTCAGGTGGAACAGCCCAGAGGAATTTAGTCCATGTTTCCACAAGTGGTTGATCTTCAGTTATCCTGAGTCAGGTGGGTTGTTGATGTGTCTTTTACCATTCATTTTCTGTTCCCTTCCTCACTTTCCTCCTCCCTCCCTCCAGTGTAAATTTGCTGCCTAAACAGGAATCCTCATTGCTGGTGGACCCAACCAAGATAGTAAAAAAAATCATTAATCTTTTGTATGAGGGGTATTTCTCATCTGAATTCTAATAATTTCTTTTTCTTTGATATCTAGAAATATTCAGGAAGCTCTTAATTTGTCTTTACCAATCTATTTTAGATTGAATTTGTGCAGTGATTTTGTTTTTCTACGTGCTAAAACCAAAAATTAAGTTGTAGGCCACCAATCAGCTGAATGGACTCCTCTTTTGGCAGAGACAACTTCAAAGAAATTTGAAAAACTAGGTTAGGCCATGACTGGCACATGGGTTTAGATGTGCCTCATTATACTCTCCTCCCTTTGGAGTTCAGACACAACTGACCAGCATTATCACTACAACAGAGATCTTTCGACTGACAAAACAGATACTTTGTAGCAATAAGATATCATAGTCCAACGTGACAGATAATAGGCCCTCAAGAAATTCTAAATATTTTACCCTAAAAATATTTCTTTGACCTATTCGGAAGTGGCCCTGCTAAGCTGTCTGTTGTGGGGGAAATTTGCATTCTGTAGAGAATCTCCTCCCCTTACTAAGTCTTTTCCAAAGAGTCTGACATGTTTTTAAAGGTCTGATAAGCAACATTCACTGTCTACTTTATTTGCTACCCATAGGATTCATCTGCATGACAAGAACCCCCGTTTTCTAACTCAAGCATTTTTTTATGGTGAATTCTACTCTTTAGGCAGAGCTTAACTCTTTCAACCAGTAGCCAGTAAGGAAAGCTTTGACTCCACCTATGACCTGGAATCCCCTTCTTCAAGAATTCCCACCCTTCCAGGACAAACTAATGTATATCTGATATGTATTGATTTATGTCTTTGTAGTAATTTCTGTGCTCCCTGAAGTGCATAAAACCAATGTGTAATCCAATCACTTTGGGCACATGTTTGCAGGACCTCCTAAGGCTGTGTCACAGGCCATAAGCCATATTTTTGGAAAAATAACCCTGTAAATTGATTGAGACCTGTCTCAGATAGTGTTTTGTTTACACTGGGTCACAAAATTTAAAAATCCTCAAAAACTATCTACATATCAATAAATCTACATTAGAGACAGTGGAGTGAGCAAACCCCAGCAGATAAAACTCCCAAATTAGAGGAACCTGAGTCTAAGATTTTGTCCAGTTCTCTTGATTCATAAAAATACTTCACGATTTTTAAAATTTTACTTTAGAGAAGGACAATTCTGGGGAAGATGTTTATTGTTGGTGGAATGAATAATGTCTCCACCCAAAAGATGTCTGTGTCCTGTCTCTGGAACCTAAATAATACAGGAGTTATGAAGAAATTATTTTAGGCAGATAGAGAGGAAAAGGGGTCCTTGGGAAGGTTTTGTTCTTTTAAAGCAGCTCTAGAAATGCTTCTTGTCTAGCTGGAAAGCCCTGGCTCTTGGAGCCAGGCCGAGAAGGTTTCCTGTGCAAATGCCAGCCATTAGAAACTGGATTCACCCAAACATGGCGATTCCCACTTCTTCCTTGTTCCCACGTGTTTCTCGCAACATGGCAGTCTCCATATATCCCCATGTTTGTAGAACATTATGACAACCTGCATTTGCATATTAAAAAGACTACCATGGGAAGGCCAGTGTTTTCCACAGGCTACGTGAATGACATGCCTGGTCAAACCTGTCCCTTTAGCCCTATGCAAATCAGACAACACCTTCTCCAGCTTCCTCATATAAGCAGCTACTTTTCTGCCCCACATGGAAATTTCTCTTTGTTGCAATCCCCTGTCCCTCTTTCTCTGTGCAGGGGAGCTGTTTTCATCTTCCTTCATTCTTGTATATTAAACTTTTCTCCTTAAAACCACTCCACATATGTCAGTGTCATTTTATCCAAACCGACATGAGACCAAGAACCCTGGTTTTCTGGGAGTTTGAGAATAAGCAACCTGGTTATGAAGATTAAATCAATATTGTCACAAGGCTTTAAATAGAAGAGGAGGCTTGCAGTCAGAGAGGAGTGGGACACTGGGGAGGGATGTGATTTAAGGAAAGAAGGGGCCATGGAACCGAAATGTGGGAGTGCCTGGAAGATAAGAAGCAGAGGATCCAGTTCACTCCTCTGGAGCCTCCAGAAGGATTATGTCAGGCCTCTGAGCCCAAGCTAAGCCATCATATCCCCTGTGACCTGCACATATACATCCAGATGCCTGGAAGCAACCGAAGAACCACAAAAGAAGTGAAAATAGGCAGTTCCTGCCTTAACTGATGATATTCCACAGTTGTGATTCCTTCCTGCCCCACCCTAACTGATCAATTAACCTTGTGACATCCCTTCTCCTGGACAGTGAATCTCAGAAGCTCCCCACCGAGCACCTTGTGACCTCTTGTGCCCCACCTGTGCCCACAAAACAACAACCTCCTTTAACTGTGATTTTCCACGACCTACCCAAATCCTATAAAACTGCCCTACCCTTATCTCCCTTTGCTGACTCCTTTTTTGGACTCAGCCCACCTGCACCCAGGTGATTAAAAAGCTTTATTACTCACACAAAGTCTGTCTGGTGGTCTCTTCACATGGACATGCATACCATTTGGTGCTGAAACCTAGGACAGGGGGACTCTTTAGGGAGACCGGCCCACTGTCCTTGCCCTCACTCGTCACGAGATCCATCTACATCCTCGGGTAGGAACCAGCCCAAGCAACATCTCACCAATTTTGAATCAAGTAATCGGTCTTTTCACTCTCTTCTTCAGTCTCTCTCATTATCCTTCAATCTCCCTGTCCTTCCAATTTCCCTTCTTTTTCCTCTGTAGTAGACACAAAGGAGACACATTTTGTTGGTGAGCCCAAAACCCTGGCACCATTCACAGACTCAGGAAGGCAGTTTTCCCTTGGTTTCTGATAATCATGAGGATGCTTGCCCTGATCATTCACCCACATTCCATTGGTGTCTGGTCACTGTAGGGATGCCTGCCTTGGTCATTCACCCACATTCCCTTGGTGGCAAGTCAGTTGTGGGGATGCCTGCTTTGGCTGCTCACCCACATTACAGCCCAAGGCTGCTTACCACCCCCTTCTCCATGTCTCTCCCTTTCTCTTTAAACTTATCTCCTTCACTATGGGCAATCTTCCACCTCCATTCCCCCTTCTCCCTTAGCCTGTGTTCTCAAGAACTTAAAACCTTTTCAACTCCTGCCTGACCTAAAATCTAAATGCCTTGTTTTCTTCTGTAATCCTGCTAGGCCCCAATACAAACTCGACAATGGTTCCAAATGGCCAGAAAATGGCACTTTTGATTTCTCCATCTTATAAGACCTGGATGATTTTTGTTGGAAAATGGGCAAACGGTCTGAGGTACTGCACGTCCAGGCATTCTTTACTTTATTCTTTACACATCGGCCCCTCCCTAGTCTCTGCTCCCAATGTGACTCATGCCAAATCTTTCTTCTTTCTCTCCTGTCTGTTCCGTCAGCCTCCAACCCAACCTCTGAGTCCTTTGAATCCTCCTTTTCTACGGACCCATCTGACCTCTCCCCTCCTCCCCAGGCTGCTCCTCACCAGGCTGAGCCAGGTCCCAATTCTTCCTCAATCTCTGCTACCCCAACCTATGGCCCTCCTATTACCTCCCCTCCTCACACTTGGTCTGGCTTACAGTTTTGTTCTGTGACTAGCTCTCCCCCACCTGCCCAACAGTTTCCTCTTAGAGAGGTGGCTGGAGCTGAAGGCGTAGTCAAGGTTAATGCTCCCTTTCCCTTATCCGACCTCTCCCAAATCAGTTAGCGTTTACGCTCTTCTTCATCAAATATAAAAACCCAGCCCAGTTCATGGCCCATTTAGCAACAACCGTCAGACGCTTTACTGGCCTAGACCCAGAGGCTCCAGAAGGTCGTCTTATTCTCAGTATGCATTTTATTATCCAACCCACTCCTGACATTAGAAGCAGCTCTAAAAATTAGATTCTGGCCCTTAAATGCCACAACAGGACTTAATTAACCTTGCCTTCCAGGTGTACAATGATAGAGAAGCAGCAGCCAAGCGGCAACGTATTTCTGAGTTGCAATTACTTGCCCCCACTGTGAAAGAAACCCCAGTCACGTCTCCAGCATACAAGAACTTCAAAATGCCCAAACCACAGCAGCCCATGTTCCTCCAGGACCTCCTCCCCCAGGATTTCACTTCAAGTGCTGGAAATCTGGCCACTGGGCTGAGGAATGCCCACAGCCCAGGATTCTCCTAAGCCATGTCCCATTTATGCAGGACCCCACTGGAATTTGGATTGTACAACTCGCCTGGCAGCCACTCCCAGAGCTCCTGGAGCTCTGGCCCAAGGTTCTCTGACTGACTCCTTCCCACATCTTCTCAGCTTAGTGACTGAAGACTGACACTGCCCAATCACCTCAGAAGCCTCTTGAACCATCACAGACACTTTGGGTAACTCTTACAGTAGAGCGTAAGTCCATCCCCTTCTTAATCAATATGGAGGCTACCCACTCCACATTACCTTCTTTTCAAGGACTTGTTTCCCTTGCCCCCATAACTGTTGTGGGTATTGATGGCCAGGCTTCTACACCTCTTAAAACTCCCCAACTCTGATGAGAACTTGGGCAACATTCTTTTATGCACTCCTTTTTAGTTATCCTCACCTGCCTAGTTTCCTTATTAGGTTGAGACATTTTAACAAAACTATCCACTTCCCTAACTATTCCTGGGCTACAGCCACATTTCATTGCCACCCTTTTCCTCAGTTCAAAGCCTCCTTCACATCCTCCCCTTGTGTCACCCTGCCTTAATCCACAAATATGGGATACCTCTACTCCTTCTTTGGTGACCGATCATGCACCCCTTAACATTCCGTTAAAATCACTGTTACCCTGCTCAACACCAGTATCCCATCCCACAACAGGCTTTGAGAGACTAGAGCCTGTTATCACCCACCTGTTACAACATGGCCTCTTAAAGTCTACAAATTCTCCTTACAACTCCCCTATCCTACCCATCCAGGAAGCGGACAAATCTTACAGGTTGGTTCAGGATCTTTGCCTTATTAATCAAATCGTCTTTCCCATCCACCCCATAGTGCCAAACATGTACACCCTCCTATCTTCAATACCCCCTTCCACAACTCACTATTCTGTTATCAGTCTCAAAGACACCTTCTTTACTATCCCGTTGCATCCCTCCTCCTAGCCTCTTTTTGCCTTTACTTGGACTGATCCTGACACCCACCAATCCCAACAACTCACCTGGACTGTTCTGCCCCAATGCCTCAGGGACAGCCCACACTACCTTGGCCAGGCCCTTTCTCATGATCTGCTTTCTTTTCACCTATCTGCCTCCCACCTTATTCAATATTTTGATGATCTTCTTCTTTGCAGCTCGTTTTACCAATCTTCCCAACAGGACCCTATCCTGCTTCTTTAACATCTCTATTCAAAGGGATACCAAGTATCCCCCTCCAAGGCACAAATTTCTCCCCCTAGAGTTACCTATCTCGATATAATACTCCATCAACATACACACACCCTTCCTGCAGAACATGCTCGGTTAATCTCCCAGACCCCAATCCCCACCACCAAACAACAACTCCTTTCCTTCTTAGGCATTGTTGGATATTTCCGACTCTGGATACCAGGCTTTGCTATCTTCACCAAACCACTTTACAAGCTCACAAATGGTAACTTAACTGATACCATAGACCCTAAGTCATTTCCCCATTCTTCTTTTTGCTTTCTCAAAAAGGCCCTGGAGACAGCTCCCACACTAGCACTCCCCAACTCGTCCCTTCCTTTTCCCTTACACACAGCTGAAATACAAGGCTGTGCTGCTGGAGTCCTCACACAGGAGCCAGGCCCATGGCCTGTTACCTTTCTATCAAAACAACCTGACCTCACAATTCTGGTGTGGCCCTCATATTTGTTTGCAGTGGCAGCTGCTGCTGTAATACTTCTGGAAGCCCTCAAAATCACAAGCTATGCTCCAATTATCCTCTACAGTTCTCACATCCTTCAAGTGTTAATATCCTCCTCACACCTTTCACACTTACTGTCTGCTCCTCGACTCCTCCAGTCCTATTCATTCTTTATTGAAACCTCAACAGTAGCTATTGGTCATGGGCACTATTTCAACCCAGCTTCTCACTTAGTACCCAACACAAGTCCTGAACCACAAGACTGTATTTCCCTGATACACATAGCATCTTCCCCCTTTCCTCACATTTCTATTCTTCCAATTCAAAATTCAGACCACCCAATCAATTTTCACCAGCCAAAGCTGGATATGCTGTCGTGTTCCACACCTCTATTATCGAAGCTGCTGCGCTTCCTCCTTCCATCATTTCCCAACAAGTCAAACTGATTGCTTTAACTCGTGTGTTCTCTCTCGCTAAGGGAATGCACATTAACATTTATACTGACTCCAAATATGCTTTCCACATCCTCCATAACCATGCTGCCATCGGGGCTGAGACAGGCTCCCTTACCATACAAACCCCTTCCATTATCAATGCCTCCCTAATAAAGGCCTTTCTTAAGGCTGCTCTCCTACTGGCCAAGCCTGGAGTCATTCATTGTAAAGGACACCAGAAACCTACACATCTTATTGCAAAACGACATGCCTATGCCAAAAGGACAGCAAAAGAAATAGCCAATGCCTCCTCACCCACTAATATTCCAGCTCCCACTCCAGAGGGCTAGTATTTTGCTTCGTCATTTATCACTCCCACCTACTCTTCTGAAAACTTGCTATACCAGTCTTTTCCAACTCAGGGCAAGTGGCTCTTAAATCATGGAAAATTCATTCTTCCTGCCTCACAAGCTCAGTCCATGCTTTCTTCCCTGCATGACCACTTCCACGTGGGATACAAGGCTCTGGCTTGCCTCCTACAGCCCCTCATCTCCTTCTCTTCATGGAAATCCATCCTTAAGACCATCACCTCTCAATGCTGTGTCTACCATGCCACCAGCCCCCAAGGCTTTCTCAGGCCTCCTCTTTTTCTTATGCATCAGGCTCGTGGATTTACTCCAACACAAGATTGGCAGATTGACTTCACTCATATGCCCCATGTCTGTAAATTTAAATATCTCCTAGTTTGGATCGACAGCTTCACCAAATGGGTCAAGGCCTTTCCCACTATCTCTGAAAAGGCTACTGCAGTCATTTCTTCCATTCTAGCAGACATAATTCCCTGATTTGGTCTCCCTACTTCTATTCAATCTGATAGTGGTTCTGCTTTTATTAGTCAAATCACCCAAGCATTCTCTCAGGCTCTTGATATTCAGTGGAAACTTCATACCCCCTACCATCCTCAGTCTTTGGAAAGTGTAGAAAGAACTAATGGTCTTTTAAAAACACACCTCACCAAGCTCAGCTTCCAACTTAAAAAGGACTGGACAATGCTTCTATCACTTGCCCTTCTCAGAAGTAGAGCCTGCTCTGAATATGCTACAGGGTACAGTCCATTTGAACTTATATATGGACTCACTTTCTTGCTTGGCTCCAACCTCATCCCAGACACCAGCCCTCTGGGCAACTATCTTGCAGTCCTCCAGCAAGCTAGACAGGAAATTTGCCAGGCTGCTAATCTTCTCTTGCCTCCCCCAGATTCCCAGCCATATGAAGACACCCTAGATGGACAATCAGTTTTATTAAGAGTCTGACCCCTCAAATTCTACAGCCTTGATGGACTGAACCCTACCTAGTCATCTATAGCACCCCAATTGCTGTCTGTCTGAAGGACCCTCCCCATTGGGTTTACCATTCCTGAATAAAGCTGTGTCCATCGGACAGCAAGCCTGATCTTTCCTTTTTCTCCTGGAAGTCACAAGTACTCTCCCCTACTTCCCTTAAACTCACTCGCATTTCTGAAAAACAGTAATAACCCTTATGAGCCTAGCATGTCCCTTCATTCTATTAGGTCTATTCATCCTTACTCTACTTTTTGCAACAGGGCTTTACACAGTCAACCCCACTACTTGAACTGCACCCCAAAAACTTGTCATCCCTACTATCTTCTGTCTAGTCATACTTCTAGTCACCATTCTCAACTACTCATAAGTGCCCTGCTCTTGTTTACAATATCGATTTACATTGTTTCTCCAAACCATCACAGCTGATATCTCCTGGTCCTATCGCCAAACTGCCACTCTTGACTCCCTCTTGGAGTGGATAGATGATCTTTGCTGGCAGGACACACCTAATGCTTCCACCCTGATGAAGTCCTATTCTTTACTTTTATAGTCACTCTTATTCTCCTTCCCATTCTTATGCTATCCTCTCCGTCTCTCCAGCTATCGCCACCACACTATCAGTCTCACTCATTCTCTCCTAGCCATTTCTAATCCCTCCTTAGCGAGCAATTGCAGGCTTTGCATTTTCCTTTCTTTTTGTGCCTATACAGCTGTCCCTGCCTTTCATACCCACTGGATAACATCTCCTGTCTCCCAATACCTCTGAACTTCCTTTTACAGCCCTCACCTTTACCCTCCTGAAGAACTTATTTACTTTCTAGACAGGTATAGCAAGACCTCCCCAGACATTCCACATCAGCAAGCTGCCACCCTTCTTAAAAAGCTTCCTTAAAAAACTTTTCTCCTTATATCATCTCTATTCCCCCAATGTTTGGACCCCTCACAACACAAGCTGCTATTCCTGTAGCTGCTCCTTTATGCATCTCTCGGCAAATACCCACTGGAATTCCCCCGGGTAACTTTTCACCTTCTCGATGTTCCTTCACTCTTCATCTTCAAAGCCCAGCTACACACATCACTCAAACAATTGGGGCTTTCCAGCTCCCTGTTACAGATAAACCCTCTATCAATACTGACAAACTTAAAAACATTAGCAGTAATTATTGCTTAGGAAGACATTTACCCTGTATTTCACTCCATCCTTAGCTTCCTTCCTCTTGCTCTTCAGACACTCCTCCCAGGACCTCTTCTTGTTTGCTTATACCCAGCCCCATAAATAACAGTGAAAGATTGCTCATAGACACTCGACACTTTCTCATACACCATGCAAATCGAACCTTCCCCTCTATGCAGTTACTCCATCAGTCCCCACTACAACCTCTGATGGCTGCCACACTAGCTGGATCACTAGGAGTCTGGGTACAAGACACATCTTTTAGTACTCCTTCTCATCTTTTCACTTTGCAGTTCCAGTTTTGCCTTGCACAAGGTCTCTTCTTCCTTTGTGGATCCTCTACCTATATGTGTCTACATGCTAATGGACTGGCACATGCACACTACTTTTCCTTACTCCCAAAATTCAATTTGCAAATGGGAACAAACAGCTTCCTGTTCCCCTCATGACACCAACATGACAAAAAAGGGTTATTCTACTAATTCCCTTGCCTATCGGTTTAGGACTTTTGCCTCCACTATTGCTCTCAGAACTGGAATAGCAGGCATTTCAACCTCTATCACGACCTTTTGTAGCCTCTCTAATAACTTCTCTGCTAGCATCACAGACATATCACAAACTTTATCAGTCCTTCAGACCCAGGTTGACTCTTTAGCTGTGGTTGCCCTCCAAACTGCCAAAGCCTCGACTTACTCACTGATGAAAAAGGAGGACTCTGTATATTTTTAAAGGAAGAATGTTGTTTTTTCCTAAATCATTCTGTCCTGGCATATGACAACATAAAAAAACTCAAGGATAGAACCCCAAAACTCACCAACCAAGCAAATAATTATCCTTAACCTCCTTGGGCACTCTCTAATTGGATGTCCTGGGTCCTCCCAATTCTTAGTCCTTTAATACCTGTTTTTCTCCTTCTTTTATTTGGACCTTGTATCTTCTGTTTAATTTTTCAATTCATACAAAACCACATCCAGGCCATCACCAATCATTCTACATGACAAATGGTCCTTCCAACAACCCCACAATATCACTCTATCCCCAAAATCTTTCTTCAGTTTAATATTTCCCACTCTAGGTTCCCATACCATCCCTAATCCCACTTGAAGCAGCCCTGAGAAACAATACCTATTATCTTTCCATACCACTCCCAAAAATTTTCACCGCCCCAACATTTCACCACTGTTTTGTTTTGTTTTTCTTATTAATATAAGAAGACAGAAATGTTGGGCCTCTGAGCTCAAGCTAAGTCATCATATCCCCTGTGACCTGCACGTGTACATCCAGATGGCCTGAAGCAACTGAATCACCACAAAAGAAGTGAAAATAGCCAGTCCTGTCTTAACTGATGATATTTCACCATTGTGGTTTGTTCCTGCCCCACCCTAACTGATCAATTAACCTTGTGACGTTCCTTCTCCTGGACAATTAATCTCAGAAGCTCCCCCACTGAACACCTTGTGACCCCCAACCCTGCCCACAAAAGAATAATGCCCTTTAACTGTAATTTTCCACTACGTACCCAAATCCTACAAAACTGCCCCACCCTTATCTCCCTTTGCTGACTCCTTTTTTGGACTCAGTCCACCTGCACCCAGGTGATTAAAAAGCTTTATTGCTCACACAAAGCCAGTTTGGTCTCTTCACACAGACATGCGTGAAAGATTTCAGCCCTACTGCATTAGCTCTGTGAGACTTTAACATTAGCTCTGTGAGACTTCTGACCTCCAGAACTACAGGGTAATACATATATGTCATGTGAAATCAATAAGACTGTGACAATTTAAACAGAAATATTGGAAACTAATGCAAGGAGAAGAGACATCTTTCACCTCACTGAGAGCATGGTTGTCCTCTGTTCTTGGAAATATTTCCACCTTCTTATCTGGTGTCAATTATGACATTTTCTACTATTTAAAGAAAAGATCTGCTACCCTAAAATTCTACGTCCAGTAAAAGTATTATTAGAAATGAAAAAGTTGAGAAGTCCTTAGTTGTAGAAAAACTAAGAGTATTTACTGCTAGTAGATCCACTTTAAACATAGCCAAAATAAGCCCCAGAAAGGTAAAACTAAGGATAAAGAGGGGATATTAAATAATGTAGGGACAAAAGGCTACAAAAATGAGAAGGTAGATGGATATAATGCATTGCTAAATCATGTGTGATAGTTGTGTATCAAAGTTATAATACTGTTTTGTTCCTAGTATGTTCAGAGAAATTACTTTAAAAAACAATCTATTTATAATGGAGAGGAAAAATGACATAAAAAAGGTAAAATTCTGTATTTATTTTAAATGGTAATGTATTGATGCCAACATACTGTGGGAAGCTATGTATATAAAGGAAATACCATGACAACCAATTTAAAAATCACTACAAAAAAGAGATACCACAAAATTTGGTAAAATTAAAATGAAATTGTAAAAATGTTCAAGTAACCCAAAGGAAGGCAGCAAAAAGAGAAACAAAAAAAAAAAGATACAGCAAAAACGTAGAGTACAGACTTAATATTTAATAATTATCAATATAATAAATATGTAAAGTATGAAATTTTAAAAAAGAACAATGGATGAATCAAAAAGAAATGTCCCAACTCTATGTTGTCTATAAGACACTCACATCAGCTCTAACAGTACAAGTAGATTGAATATAAAAGGAAGGAAAATGGTATACTATGCAAATATTAATAGAAAGAACCAGTAGCAAATACTAATAGCAGATAAAGTAGACTACAGAGCCAAAGATGTTACCAGGGACAGAAAAGTACATTACATAATGAAGAAAGTCATTTTGGAAAGAAGACAGAGCAGTTCTAAGTGCATAGACACCAAACAAGAGAGCAATGTAGTGCATGTGGCAGAAACTAACAAAACAATTACACTTGGAGACTTCAAAACTCCCTCTTAATTTTTAATAGGACAATTCATAAAAAATTGGCAAGGATATAGAAGAACTCAACAATATCACCAACCCAAGGCATCTAACTGACATTTATAGAATACTCTAATCCATAACAATAGAAATGCACATATTTTTCTTCCACGTGCCCACAGAACACATACCAAGATAGGACATATTCTGCCCACTTAATGTCTCAACACATTTGCAGTAATTAAAATCATAGTAAATGTGTGCTCTGACCATGGAGGGATCAAACTAGAAATCAATATTGAAACTGTAACCCCCAAATTTTCAAATACATGGGAACTAAACAACATTGTTCTTTCCAAAGAACCAGTCTTTGGTTTGCTTGGTGTTTAGTGTCGCTTTTTCTGTTTGCAGTTTTATGGATTTCTGCCCTAATATTTATTAATTTTCCTCATATTCTACTTCAGATTTAAATTGCTTGTCTTTATGTAGTTTCATAAGGTGGAAGCTGAGATTATTGATTTTACCCCTTTTTTTTTTGAAAAACACTCATATGCATATGTTCATATACGTGCATACACATGCATAAATATGTGCAGATGCATATGCATACATGAGGGTTTAATACCATTAATTACCCTGTAAGCACTGCTGAATACCTATGTGTATTTTCTTTCCTCTGAGCTCACACTCCACTCACTTGCAAACATGCCACTTAATCTGCATGTTCACTGGCATCTCAATCTAGAACTAAGCAAAAATAACAAACTCCTTTCATTTTATCTCGATTTTCTTGACTGCTAATACGTTTAACATCAGTAAATCCGAATCTATCTAATAGATTAAGGCTAAAGCTTCTGGGTCGCTCCTAATGTTACTCTTCTCACAGCAAGGAGTGTAATTGACATTGATTTAAAAATATGTTATCATCTGCTTATGTCTCCAGTACTCTTTACTGCTGCAAGACTAATTTATGCAAGGATTCACTTTGTCCAGATAAGTATCTCTTCTGCTTCTCATAGCCCAACTAGAGTCATTACTCTGTTAAAAAAGAAATAGGACCACGGAGGTACTTTGCTTAAAAAAATTCCCAGAATGTCCTGCTGTGCTTAGAAAGCATTTGCTCCCCAAACAGAAAATGAAAGCTTCCTCAATTTCACACCAGTCATATGTGGTGATCTTTAAGACACTGAGAGAAAATGGCTCTGACCTGCCTCCTCACAGACTTTCTCTTTTTTCCCTTGGTTAAGTCACTCTCCTCATGGTACTTTTCTTTGTCATTCACATGTTCATACTGTGTTCCTTCTAAGAGCCTTGATTGTCATGAACTTCTATGCCCTTCAGAAACTTCTGTTCAGGACAGTTGTTCTTATCCTCCAGGTCAGTCACCTCCTCAGAAAAAGTAGCCTCTGCCTCCCCAACTAACTGACTCCATTTCCTCATTAACCACTTCCTCTTCCCTTGTCATTTTTTTCCTTTATGACCCTTAACTTTTTCTAGAATCTTTTTGTTGATTTATTTTTAATTAAACATGGCCTTTTTTTCACCAGAAAAGATATAGGTAAAGGAGAGTCAGACAGTGACTTTCTCAGGGGTGCAGCCTAGATATATTCCTGGTCCAGCATAGTTGCTCAATTAACACTTTATTGAATGAATGAATGAATGAATGAATGAAAAGTTAATGGGCAAGAAACTCCAAGACATAATCAACACTCGTGATCTATACACACTGAAAACAACCCATTGAATGTAAAACATGGATTATTCTGAGTAGTGAGAAGTATGAATAGCAGTGTGCTGCTCTTCATAGTCAGAAAGAATGAGAGGAAATAGAGGGAAGAAATTGTTTTCCCAGCTGCATTTTGCATTTGCCGGGGAGATAAGGAAGATATCCAAAGTCCATGATAATCAGGTATGAGTTTTCTTATCTTTTTTAAAAAAACAAGCAAATAGGCTTTGCAATCACAAAATTTTGAATAAATAGGACTACATTGTCACTTAACTCTATTGCCTCCTGTTCACAAAAACAGGTTGTATTAGTTAGCTCTTCTTGGAAAACAAACCAGCTCCAAAGAAAATACCATAAAATGAGCACTACAGTCCTCCCTCAGTATCCATGGGAAATAGTTTCCAGGACACCCTGCAGATATTCTAATTTTTGGAGACTCAAAACCTTTATGTAAAATGTACAATATTTGTGTATAACCTACACATATCCCCCATACCCTTCACACCACCTCTAGCCTACTTATAATACTTAGTACGATGTCTACACATGATTTAATTTGTGTGGATTCATCCAAGTGGATTCATCAGCATATGAATCCACTGTGGACTCATTAGCATATGGCAAAGTCAAGTTTTCCTTTTTGGAATTTTGTGGACATTTTTTCTAAATATTTTTGATCCAGGATTAGTTGAATCCATGGGTGCAGGCCCCATGGATAGAGGGTTAACTGTACAGTTCCTTATAATTCTGAGGGTCAGCTCTGTGGTTCTTCCATTCTGGGCTGGCTCTACTGATCTCTGCTGAGTCCGCTCATGTGTCTGCAGTTACCCTGTGGTTCAGTTGTGACTGGATGGTCTGATGTGACTTCTTTAACCTATCTGGAAGCTGGTTTGATGTGAAGGTTGGACAACATTTGGCATCACTTTACGTGGGTCAGGGAGATGGGTCCTATTCCCCAGCCTCTGTTAGATTTGTTCCCAGATCAACTCTGGGGTTCAAGTCTATTCATTGTGGGTTGTTTGGGAGAAATTGTACATAGACCATTGTTAGTGAAGAAGCTGAACTGCTGTCATTTATTGCTGTTAGCAGTTATTGTTATCCTCTGAAATGCATCTTATATAACCAAGATCTCCCAGGGTGACCCAACAATGCAGCTCAGCTCAGCCCATCCAGTCACTTCCCTGGATGCCTGCAGGTGTGAGAAAGGCAATGTGCTCAGTCACAGGAAAGGCAGGGGCCCACCCTGGTGCTGGAACCTGCAGACACAGCTTTCATGCCGTTTCGTTGCAAAATACAAAGACTTCATTTTCTTTATACTTAAGATAGTCAAACATTTTTTTCTATAATATCCCCATGCTTTTTAACTAATTTGAATTTTCAGAACTGGATGTATTTATTATTTATGTGTTAGGTGCTCTTAGTCACTTCTGGCGAGGGTGAGTTAATAGAGACAAGATATGAATTAGTCATGGAACAATAGAGAAGTGTGTGGATTCAGATAGGATAAAGAGCAAAGGGGTGAAAAATACATTATTTTGCAGAAGCAGATTCTCATAGATCACCAGCAGTCAAGGTCCACATTCAAGGTGCAGTGGCGTGTCAGCCACATTTTGCAAATGGTCAGCTCTGCACAGTAAACTTGGCTACCACATTATAGGACCAAAATTACCTAAAAAGATATGGGGAAAATAAACCATTGTGGAAATAATAATTTGAAGGAATTCTCAGTTATTTATACTTGGGTATAAAGCAGAACACTACAATGAATTAAGCTACAACCTAAAAACCTTAAGCCTTTTAAAGAGATTTATTTTTCTCAGGGTATTTATCAGCAAATAATGATAAAAATTTATGAATAAACTACTTGCACAATTAGCCGCAATAAATCCCTTCCCTGCACTCATGCTTGGTTGGCCTCATTCTAAATGGATGCAGGTGTTGCCTATGTGTCTTGCTCAGGCCATTAGGATATAGCAGATGTGACACAATTGGAATGTTGGAAAGGGCTCGCACATCAAAGTTTTCCTGTCTCTCACAGTGCTTGAAAACCCTAAGGTCATAATGAGAATAAGCCTGTGCCCATCTATAGTCAATGTCAGTGGCATGGCTGCTCTTAGGTCTACTATTTGTTCTTAAAATGTGTGTTAAGTTTGTTATGGCCATGTAATAAATTACCACAAATTTATCAGCTTAAGACTATACCCATTTATCATCTCTCAATTTCTGAGTCAGCAGTCGGGACATGGCTTTGTTTGTTCCTGCCCATCCATTGGGTTTCACAAGACTGTGCCGCAGTGTAGACTGGGCTTCATTCTCCCCTGAGACTTCCTGAGAACACACATGCTTCAGAGCTCTTTCAGGTAGTTGCAGAGCTCATTCCTTAGCACTTCCATGACTCAGGGCTTCAATTTCTAACTGACTCTTGGCTCAAGGCTGATCTCAGGTCCTAGAGGTTGTGGACAATTCCCTGCCATGTGATGCTCACACAGGCAATGTCCACATGGCTGTTTGCTTGTTCAAGGGCAGCAAAATGTTTCATAGAGTGTCTCTTTCCAGTCTGCTGTGACAGAGGCTTATAGAATACAATACACTCATTGGGAAGACATCTCATAACTTATGACATACCATATGGGTTAGAAGCAAGTCTAGGTTCCGCCTATTCTCTGTGGAGGTAGATTACACAATTCTGTGCTTCACTGGGGAGAGGGTTCTGCTAGGGTGTTCTCACATCTTTAGTTTCCTCAAATAACAGGTACCTGTACTGCGTGTGAAATCTGTCCTGCATTTCCTGGCATTGACTAGTCCTGTGACCCCTAGGAACGTCTTGGGAGGCATACTTTATATGTTTCAGGATAACCTAGCTTCTACTGGTGAAGCAGAATATTTGCAAAATATCCTAGTCTTTGTGAGTTCTAACATGTCCTCAAGGTTCCTTAATAGCAATTATCATAAGCCAATTATCTAAATATCCTCAAAATTTATATTTAATAGTGGAAAAATGAATTATTAAGGAGTCTGTTAAACAAGACTCAGGGAAATGATGTCAATACCCAATTGCTGCTGCCCACTGCTAGACCATGTGAGACAATTTTCATGAACAATAGAACAGATACTGCATGCTAGAAATTGCTGTGGGCACCACTGGCTTGCTGTCTCTAGAAATGTGTGCAGAATGAGGACAATTGGTATGAGTCTCAAACGAGAAACTTTTTTGATTATACTTTAAGTTCTAGGGTACATGTGCACAATGTGCAGGTTTGATATGTAGGGATACACGTTCTATGTTGGTTTGCTGCACCCATCAATTCATCATTTACATTAGGTATTTCTCCTAATGCTATCCTTCCCATAACTCCCCACTCCCCTACAGACCCCAGTGTGTGATGTTCCCCACCCTGTGTCCAGTTGTTTTCATTGTTCAGTTCCCACCTATGAGTGAGAACATGCAGTGTTTGGTTTCCTGTCTTTGTGATAGGTTACTGAGGATGATGGTTTCCAGCTTCATCCATGTTCCTGCAAAGGACATGAACTCATCCTTTTTTATGGCTGCATAGTATTCCATGGTGTATTTGTGCCATATTTTCTTAATCCATTCTATTATTGATGGACATTTGGGTTGGTTCCAAGTCTTGCTATTGGGAATAGTGCTACAATAACATATGTGTGCATGCGTCTTCATAGTAGCATGATTTATAATTCTTTGGGTAAATACCCAGTAATGGGATTGCTGGGTCAAATGGTATTTCTAGTTCTAGATCCTTGAGGAATCGCCACACTGTCTTCCACAATGGTTGAACTAATTTATGCTTCCACCAAGAGTGTAAAAGCGTTCCTATTTCTCCACATCCTCTCTAGCATCTGCTGTTTCCTGATCACCCTTCTAACTGGCATGAGATGGTATCTCATTGTGGTTTTGATTTGCATTTCTCTGATGACCAGTGATGAAGAGTATTTTTTCATGTCTCCGTTGACTGCATAAATGTCTTCTTTTGCGAAATGTCTGTTCATATCCCTTGCTCACTTTTTGATGGGGTTGTTTGTTTTTTTCTTGTAAATTTGTTTGAGTTCTTTGTAGATTCTAGATATTAGCCTTTTGTCAAATGGGTAGATTGCAAAAATTTTCTCCCATACTGTAGGTTGCCTGTTCACTCTGATGGTAGTTTCTTTCACCATGCAAAAACTCTTTAGTTTAATTAGATCCCATTTGTCTGTGTTGGCTTTTGTTACCATTGCTTTGGTGCTTTAGTCATGAAGTCCTTGCCCATGCAAGTAATCTGTAAATTACTTAGGGCACTATGGCCTGAATGGTATTGCCTAGGCTTTTTTTCTAGGATTTTTATGGTTTTATATCTAACATTTAAGTCTTTAATCCATCTTGAATTAATTTTTGTATAAGATGTAAGGAAGGGATCCAGTTTCAGCTTTCTACATACGGCTAGCCAGTTTTCCCAGCACAATTTATTAAATAGAGAATCCTTTCCCCATTTCTTGTTTTTGTCAGGTTTGTCAATGATCAGATGGTTGTAGATGTGTGGTATTAATTCTGAGGCGTCTGTTCTGTTCCATTGGTCTATATTTCTGTTTTGGTACCAGTATCATACTGCTTTCGTTACTGTAGCTGTGTAGTACAGTTTGAAGTTAGGTAGTATGATACCTCCAGCTTTGTTCTTTTTGCTTAGGATTGTCTTGGCAATGCGCCCTCTTTTTTTGGTTCCATATGAACTTTAAAGTAGTTTTTTCCAATTCTGTGAAGAAAGTCATTGGTAGCTTTATGGGGATGGCATTTAATCCGTAAATTACTTAGGGCAGTATGGCCATTTTCACAATATTGATTCTTCCTATCCGTGAGCATGGAATGTTCTTCCATTTGTTTTGTGTCCTCTTTTATTTCATTGAGCAGAGGTTTGTAGTTCTCCTTGAAGAGGTCCTTCACATCCCTTGTATGTTGGATTCCTAGGTATTTTATTCATTTTGATTAATCTATGAAGTGTATTTAAATTCTCATTCTATAGAAATAAAATCCAAAGTACCTGGAAAAGAGAAATCTTGCCATGAGATACACAGTTCTTCAGTTTCAAAACAGAGATTATCTCTCAGATATTCTGGCTCATACAATTTCAGTACACTGCAAGACAGAAGATATGAAGACAACACTACCCAATTGGCCTTGCACTTGCTTTGCTCACTGTTAACTACATCCATTACAAAAAACAAAACAAAGCAAAAAAGATTACAATAAAACACATTGTCAATGAACTGTAACAAATAAATACATCTTTAGAAGCACATGTAAAGTCTGTACATAGAACATTACTATAATTCCAAAACATTTTAACCCACTCTTTTGGAATCAACTTGCTTTCCACCACACAGATCAGGGAATTTTGATCTGCTTATTGTCAGTACAGATTCCATTTTCTTTTTAAGAGTTTCACGTAAAAGAAATATAGGATGCGCTCTTTTGCATCTGGTGACTTTTGTGCAGCCTAACTGTTTCTCTGATTCATTCAGATGTCCTGTGTTCTAATTATGTGCTCCTCTTTATTTTTTAGTATTATTTAACTGTTCAGTAATTTTATAATGAATCCCTTCATCTGTTGATGGCCATGTGTGTTGTTTCCACTTTGGGCTATTATGGAAAAAACTGCTATGAATGTTCTTGAACAAGACTTTGCATGAACAGATGTCTTCATTTCTTTTAAGCTAATACCTAGGCATGTAGTTGCTGTGTCATACAGTAAGTGTTTAATACTCCGTCCGACTTTTCCCAAAGTGGTTGTAACATTTTACATGTCCACCAATAACTTATTATAGCTCAACACACTCCAAAATCTGTTTCAATTTTTTTTAAGATTTCATCTAATTGTCACTCAACAGTAACCAGAATAGCAAGCAATTATTAAGTTATGTTTTTCTTACCATTTTCTTGTCAATTTTGAGAACTGGTGTGTTACAGGATGTTGAGAACAGAATCAGTACTGTCCTAGTTCCCTCTCAAACACTTTTATCAAGACATAATATTTAGGATGGTAACATGACATATAAAGGGAGTATTGTAGTAGTAATAAGTATTTTCAATATTTATTATTATTATCCTCCATAAGGCAATATATCTTCAATGAAATGGCATTTAACTAGACTTATGGTAGAAAGGTCCTCATCTCAAACCTAGTGTTCAATATTAGCAACAGTTTGAGGGAAAAAGTATTCATATAAGCCAGAGAGTGTTTTGCTGGTCAAGTAACACTGCAGCACTGATGCTTTTCTAATGCCAGGTCTTCACAATAATTTCCACTCAGAACATTTGGTTACCTCCTTGCCTTGTTCTCCTTATGGGACTTCATGCTGAGGGCATGTGGCATCACAGAGGGAGCAGTGCACTTGGGTGAAGAAATATAGCTTAGGAGATTGTTTTACCTTAGAGGTGGCTGCAATGGAATACACATTTTCAAGGAAGTTCCCTGTTAAACCTCCTGGTAAACTGTTAGTTAAGACCAGGTGCAGGGGCTTATCCCTGTTATCCTAGATGTTTGCAAGGTCAAGTAGGGAGGATAGCAGAAATCCAGGAGTTCAAGACCAGCATGGAAAACATAGGGAGACCCCCCCATCTCTAGAAAACATACCACTGTTTGTGAAGATGTGGTGTGAACAATGGCATCTCTAAGTGACTATTAACATATGCTCAGAAAATTAGAAAATAAAATGACGTCTTCTGATCCAATAATATCATAATAAAAATGTCAAGTTTTTGAACAATGGTAAATATAGTTGCCCATCTTAGCCGTTTTTACATGTATAGGGCAATGGCATTAAGTATAGTCACATTGTTGTGCTAGCATCAATAATATCCATCTCCAGGACTCTTTCCATCTTCTAGAATGGAAACTCCATAGCCATTAAATGAAAACCCCCTCCCCATTTTCCCTGCTGCCAGTCCCTGGCAACCTGCAATCAAATTCTGTCTCTATAACAGTGACTACTGTGAAGCAGGTTCACTGTGCACTGGTTATCAACTTATCAGAGTCCAGGGAGATAATCATATATAACAAACTACAAGAATCTGGTTTAGTGTTTACTGGTGGCCAGCAAGGGACTGCAGAAGCCTAGGATTTATTGTGAGTCTTTACCCTGAGGCACAGGTATGTGGGGCTGATGGAATCTTGACTGTGTGTGCCCCACTTGAATCAGAGCTAAGGAACCCTGGAAAGAAGATGCTCTGGGTTTTAAACCCTGGTGTCACAAGACACATGGAGTTAAAGTACTGGAGGACTTAAGTACAGGAGGACAGTAGTAGAGGGAGCTAGAACAGAGACTAGGCTCTTCTGACCAGTCCCTCACTATTTCAGAATACTACATTTCCAGCACATTCTACAATTATTCTCGAGAAGTGTAAGAAAGAGAGTAGGGAAAACTAAGTGAGTCCAGGACCATCGGAGGACTGTAGTGAAGTCATCTCCCAACCCAGACATCCACCTTAGACAGTTATTCCATTTTATATGCCCACCAACCACCCTGAACTGGAGGTGAAGGTGTGCCTTTCCAGACTGATGAAGCACCTTGACTAACACAATCTCAAAACAACATCATTGAGCCAGAGTCAGAATGCATTTCACTGGGTCAATGAAAAATACTACCAGAGGCAGGATGATCAGACCCACCTGAAGCAGTTATGTTGCCCAGGATCCCATGATGGACAGAAGAATTAGCTAAAAGGGTGGAAGAATAATCCATCAGGTGGTACCATTTTCTACAATTCTGAGCCTGTTTCCAGATCTCCTCTACTTGAATTTCTAGGATAGCTGAGGTGTTTATCCAGGTACAGCTGGAGGTGTTGGAAATTGTATACAATCCTCCCAGTTGGGATTTTTTAGAAGTCTAGAGCAACACAATTATCTTAAATATCCTTCCTGAAGGACTTAAGGGATGTCTGCTGGACTACCAAGGCAGTGTCTATAGAGGAGGAGCAATATCTGCCACAGTCAGGGACAAGTTACTTATCATTTCGCTTTTTTTTCATGAGCACCGACTCCTATATGTAGTACCAAAAATATCATAGAAGACATAAAGCTATCATCTGTTATACCTTCTGGAAGATCCTTTGTAAGTCTGAGGTACAGCTTTGGGCTGCAGGCTCAATGATTCACCTAATTGTAAGGAGTAATATCCAGAGACAACTCCAGCATTCGCAACATGCAGAACCTCACCATCCCATAATCATCCAGAGATGGCATCAACATCCTGCATTTTGGTCACTCCCAGACCATTCACAAAGAAAAATGTAGCCCTTGGGTACATACAGCCCCCTTTCTCCCATTTTTGTTCAATCACCCAGTCATGGTTATGCTGGTATCGGTGTGTTCATTAGCCAAGTCTCACTGATGGCAGAGTTGCATGAGCAAAGTTTGCTCATACAATATTGTCTGTAGACAGAGGGTAGCATTAGTCCAGTCCTTGTTTTGTCATTGCCATTGGGACATTTCTCATCCATGCAATCAAAAAAATATGGTGCATCAAAATACTAGTCCACCAATGCTTTTTTAATTGTGGTCATGACATTTGACAGAGGCAATTAAGTTAAACAGGGGACCTCTAGTTTCCTCCCATGTGGTAGGTGTCAGATCCTGACTTCGTGGGCCAGTGCTGGGGTACTTTTGATGTACACCGTAGTATTAGGAATGTTGGTGTAATTCACCCTTGGTAGAATGAAAGGGAACCTCTTGTTAATGACAGAATGAGGTCAAAAAAGGAAGATTCACTATTTGGAAAGATTACCCTTGGTGACGTAAAATAAGCTAACAAAGACGTTATGCTTCTAGGCCTTTGCTGCCTCATCCTTGCGAAAATGCAGCCTGACAGGTTAGTGCATCATCTCTCACCCATCTCAGGGTCTCAGGTGTCCCATACCGATCTAGAAGGATTGAGCTGTGTTGGTGTAGGAACCCAGTCTGGCTGTCCTTGCTCTGTGAACAATCCATTGCCTTTGTCACTTGAGCCAGACATTTCAGTCCTGATTGTCCACTCCAGGAAGGGAGATTATGCCCTGTAAAAACTTGACATATTTCATGATACCACCAATACTAAAGGAAGGATAAGATGTCCCTGGCACCAGAAAAGGGTCCCTAGCTTCCTCATATTTCTTAGTCTTGTTATGCATCATTGTGGGATCTCGTATAAAGGAAACACCCAGAGGAAACATAATCCTCATACTAGAGTTAGGGTGCCTGTCTGGGGTATTGTAAGGGCCTGAATAGCAAAGCACCCTAGGGCATACATTCTAAAAGAAAAGAAGGAAAAAATGGTTAGGAACACTGAAATGGCTTTCACAGGTCCAGACTAATAAAGTGTCTACCTGGTGTACCTTCACTTCCACCCATCTCTGTGTTTCTCAGCATGTACTATTTCCCTTTTTCTGGAGTATGATCTTTAATGTCCATATTTCTCTAGTCAGATGGGTTACCACCCCATTAACAGACTTTCTAGATGTGCTTTCTAGATGTTGCTGGATGAGTCCACTGATCTACCATTCACTAGATTCATTGGCCTGTGGATGCAGGGTGCATGGAAAGTTCATCGTGTTCCATGAGAGGGT